>NW_019154129.1:3573619-3599752 GCF_002288905.1 Enhydra lutris kenyoni | reverse complement strand
AGGAAGGAAGGAAGGAAGGAAGGAAGGAAGGAAGGAAGGAAGGAAGGAAGGAAGGAAGGAAATGGTTGTTCTACACTTGCTTTTCCTCTTTTTCCTCCTGAATTTCTCTCTCCATGGGCTCCAAAGCTTCTCCGCCCCAGGACGTCCTCCTGTGTGTTCTCAACACCAACCCCCGAGACCCTGCCATCCAGCAGGCGACCCTGCCATCCAGCAGGCGGTCCTGCCCAAAGGAAGCCCCGAACCTGTTTTGCTGAACTGAACGGGAAGTGCAGCCCTGTGCAAGTCCCCCGCCTCGGAGGCTGAAGAATTTAGGGAAGATCCTGGACTGTAACAAATCATTACTCACTGTAAATCGACTCAGAGAAGCCTCGCTGGCTTCGTCCCCACGGGCATGATCCCTCTGGGCTGCTCTTCCGGTAGACCCTCCCGCTTCCGGTAGACGCTCCCCCTTCCGGTAGACCCTGCCCCTTCCGGTGGCCCCGCCCCTTCGGGCAGTCTGACGGCAAGTCCAGAGAAGGGTTTCAGGCCCCGAGTTAGAGATAGCTAAAGATGAGCTCTTCCACATGCAAAGTGGAGACCCGGTCGCAGGAAGAGCATCTCCTTTCCGGGCTCATGTCCTTTCAGTGGCTTCCTACTGCCTTCGCCCGCGCAGCTGTGGGATGAATGGATTGTGCGGATTCAAGCCTGGGACCACGGAGTGGGGGTGCCTGGGTGGCTCAGTCGGTTAAGCATCTTCCTTCGGATCAGGTCATGATCCCAGGATCCTGGGACAGAGCCCTATGTCGGGCTCCTTGCTCAGCGGGGAGCGTGCCTCTGCCTGCCACTCCCCCTACGTGTGCTCTCTCTCTAATAAATAAGATCTTTAAAAAAGAGAGAGAAACTGGGATCATGGGTTTCTAGCACGTTTCTTGGCTGATGGGACCCTGAGACGGTGTGAAGTGGATGGATTCAGGATAAGCTTTAGGAGTCCAGTTAACAGACCTGCTGAGGAAGAAGAGAGAGGAACCTCCAGCATTGGCTCTTGCCTAGCTCAAATCCTCAGCTGCCCGCCCTTTGTTCTCCTTTCCTCTTAACAGCTAACTCGTTCTTGGAGTGTCACATTAACGGTCACTTCCTCAGGGACAGCATTCTTTTTTTTTTTTTTTTAAGATTTTATTTATTTATTTGACAGATCACAAGTAGGCAGAGAGGCAGGCAGAGAGAGGGGGGAAGCAGGCTCCCTGCTGAGCAGAGAGCGGATGTGGGGCTGGATCCCAGAACCCTGAGATCATGACCCTATCAGGGACACCTTTCTGACCCCTAAACTAGGCGAGGCCTTGATGCCTCCCCCTCTCCCCGCCCAAACACATATGTACTGTATTGTAATCCTGGCTCCTGTGATCAATGAGGACGGAGGGAGGCCCTATCCTTTCCACCTCTGTGTCTGCAGCGCTGGGGTCAGCATCGGGCATGTAGTTGGCACTCACTAAACAGTGCGTGCAAGAATGGCTGTTGTCACCTTCAGTCATTGCTAGGTGTTTGGAAGGTCCAGGGCAGGAAGCCATCAGCCCTGCAGACTATAAGATGATGGTTGCATTACTCAGGGCTCTCAGATTCAAGCAACACGATGAATTCAACTGCCTTAAGCTAAAGAAGGAGGTTACTGGGGGCACCTGGGTGGCTCTGTCAGTTGAGTGTCCGGCCCTTGATTTGGGCTCAGGTCATGATCTCCCTCTGGGGGAAAAAAGTCCCCCCCCCCCCCCAGGGAGTCTGCTTGAGGATTTCTCTCCCTCCTTCTCTGCCCCTCCCCATCCCCCCGCTTATGCTCACTCTCGCTGTCTCTCTCTCTCTCAAGTAAATAAATAAAATCCTTAGAAAAATAAAGAGATTATTGGCTTATGAATAGATTTCAGGCATGGCTAGATCCAGGGGTTCAGAACCTCATCAGTTCAGTCATGGGTCAGCCGGATGGAGTGTTTTCATCTTCTCTTTATTCTGCATCTAGCAAGTGTTAGATTCATTCTCAAGACAGGTGCTTTCCATGTGGTGACGCCAACCGCTCCAAGCTTAGGTGACCCATCAGCTAGCAATCCCAGCAGGGACAGTCGTCTTCTCCAGTAGTTTCACTAAATGTCCTGGGACTGACTCTCTTTGCTCCAACTGGGATAATCCGTCCATCTGAACCAATTACTGTGGCGGGAGAGAGAGAGTAAGAGGTGGCAATGGAATATTTTGATTGGTCAGTTTCTGGGTCATGTGTCCAGTCCTCCAAAGGAAAATCAGTAAATGCACAGTAGCTGGGGCAAAAGAAAGACATCATTCAGAGGTCACTGGGCTTGAGGAGCTGGACTCGGAGGCTGGAGGCCTGATTCTGACCTTGCCATCAGTTCGCAAATCTCCTCGCTATTCAGGTCCTTCAGCCATAAAAGGGACAGTCACACCCATTCAAATGCCAATAAGTACCAGCCCCGGGAAGACATTGCTCTCTTTTTCCATCCCCCTTGCTTACTTTCTTCAGAAAATGGTTTGGATGATGTCTGAGCCGTTTCGACCTGATGTGACTTACAAGGAAATTATGCATGTGTTTTATATCCATTCCAGTCATTTCAGTAATTGGTTCTGAGACACTGTTAATCTCCCCAAGCCCCATCCCAAGTATAAACTGCCATTTCCAGCTGTTTCACTGGAGGAAAACGGGGGAGGATGCTTGTTTCCTTCTCGGGAAAAGAGAAGGGACGTAAACAAACATCCACGAGAAAAACAAAACCAAAGCCTAAAACCAATTTGCTGACTCCCAGATTGTCCATTTTAGGCATATTCAACTAGTGTCTCCACCTGCAAACCAGTAATTCTTGGGAGCTGGGCTAGCTCCCAAGTAATTCTTGGGAGCTGGGCTAGTGCACAACTGAGGGAGTAATTAGAAATCCAGAAAATCCATTATTTGAGAGGCCCATGCTGATGATTCAGAGAATATAAGAACTGGGAGACTGTTTTGCCTTTAGCTGGGCTACATGTGAGGATCCTTTCGGGTGTAGGCAATTGAAACCCATTCGACTTAGCCAAGGGGATATTGTTTAGGATTTGGGGGTTAGTTAGGATTGCCCAGAGGAACTCAACATGAGCTATATATCTATATCTCTGTATCTATCTATGCAGATAGATTTCTCTCTATATATAAACATATATATATATAGTTTATCATGAAGAATTTGTTCATGTGATTATGGAGGCTGGAAATTCTCATGATCTGCCATCTGTTAATTGAAAACCCAGGAGAACCCGGGGTGTAAATCAGTCTGAGTTCCAAAGGAAGGCCTGAGAACCAGGGGAGCTGATGATGTAAATACCAGGTCTTGGGCAGGAGAAGATGAGATGTGCTGTCCCAGCTCGGTCAGTGAAGTAGAAAAAGGAAGGGGTGAATTCCTCTTTCTTCTGCCTTTTGTGCTGTTCAGGCCTTCAACAAATTAGAGGTGGCCCACCCACACTGGGTGAAGGCAATCTCTTGTTGCCCCTTAAACCACACAGGTTGGAACTGTGCAGATTCTCTTTTATGAGGATATTTTTCAATAAATGCAGTACAGTCCTACAAATGTATTTTCTCTTCCTTATGATTTTCTTAGTACTATTTTCTTTCTAGCCTATTTTATGGTAAGAATACAGTATATGATACATATAATGTATGTTATTGTTTATGTTACTGGTCAGGTTTCTGGTCAACAATAGCCTATTCCTAGTTAACTTTTGGGGGAGTTGAAAGGTATACATGCATTGGACTATGTGGGGAGTGGGGGTCATCACCCCCTAAGCCCTGTGTTGTTTGAAGGTCAACTGTGTGGTGCTACTAAGTAAATTTCCAATGACAGTGAGATCTTGTTACCATCACCTCTTCTAAATAAAACTGAGATGGTCTACCCCATAGCACAGCACAGGTTAGGGGGCCAGAGTCCTGGGGTTTGAATATTGGATCCAATATTCAATGACTATGTGAACTTCTTAGGCAAATTAACCCGCCTCCATGTCTTAGCTTTCTCATTTACCAAATAGGTATGATAATAGTACCTACCTGATACATGGGTTCGGGCCATTAAGTGTGTTAATATAAGCAAAATATTCAGAATTCTGCCTGGCAAATAGTAAAGACAATAAATAATAACTATTATCCTTACTGTAAAGTTTATTTCAATTATGGCTTGGATTATTTATCAGATTATATGAAAAAAAATAGAAAGTGCTAGAAAGAGAAGTTTTGTGAGTATGGAAAAATAGGGCTAAGTAACCATTACTAAGATTGAATATATCATTGCTGTTGCCTTTGAAGTTATTGCTTGAATTCTAGATAGAAATTAATTTTACAACTTTAAAACCTTAAATAGGAGTTTCTTCTAAATAAACCTGTGCAAATAATTAGCTTTTCTGCTCATGTTACCTGGCAAGGAAGACCAATTGTTTTTGTTTTTGTTTTTGTTTTTGTTTTACCAAGTTTATCAGCATAAGAAGTCTGGAACTTAAAACCTTTGACATCCTCGTTTGTTTGTTTGGTTTTTTTAAAGATTTTATTTATTTACTTGACAGACAGAGATCAGAAGTAGGCAGAGAGAAAGAGGAAGAGAAGCAGGCTTCCCACTGAGCGGAGAGCCCGAAGCGGGCTTGATCCCAGAACCCTGGAATCATGACCTGAGCTGAAGGCAGAGGCTTTAACCCACTGAGCCACCCAGGTGCCCCGACATCCTCGTTTATAAAAGACAAGTAACAGAGTCGCTTTTCTTAAAGGGGGTCTAAAGGACTCTCTTTGGAGAAGGGTTTGCAAACCTTTTCTTAAAGGCCTAATAGTAAATATTTGTGTCTTTTGAAGCCATATGGTGTCTATCCCAACCATCCAACTCTGTGTGAAAGCAGCCATAGATGACACATAAACAAATGGGCACATGGCTATGTTCCAATAAAGCTTTATTTATGGACACTGAAATTTGAATTTTGTATAATTTCCACATGTCATGATCCAGTCCTTTCCTTTCGATTTTTTTCCCCCAACAATTTAAAAATGTATCAAAACCAGTTTTAGCTCCCAGGCTGCACAAAACCCAGAGGGTCTAGATCTGGCCCTCAGGCTCAGTTTGCAGACCCCGCTTTAGGAGCCGGGTGTGCAGGCTTTCTGGAGGAAGGCAGGTGGGAGACACTAGGACTGCCCTTTGCTCCATAGCTGGGTTACTCTAGTGGCATTTTCAGCCCCTGCTGCTCAGCCTCACACGTTTTTGGATGTTGAGTGGGGCGCCTGGGTGGCTCAGTCATTAAGCATCTGCCTTCAGCTCAGGTCATGATCCCAGGGTCCTGGGATCAAGTCCCTCATCGGGCTTGCTCCGCAGGAAGCCTGCTTCTCCCTCTCCCACTCCCCCTGCTTCTGTTCCCTCTTTCCCTGTGTCTCTGTCAAATAAATAACTAAAATCTTCAAAAGACAAAAAACAACCAAAAAAGCACAATTAAAAAAAAAAAAGATGCCAGGTGTTAGTGTGACTCTCTACAGGAATCTCCCAAAATGTTTAAGCAAAAACAGGACACAGTAGGTTCTATTTTTCCAGGAACAGTTGACTCAGGGTTTCAAAATACCTCATTTGTTGCTGCCCATCTCTTGGTTCTTGACCTCCTTCCATGAAGGCTTTGCTCTCAGGATCCACGTGACGGCAAGGTTCATGTCCAGCAGAAAACTGGACAGAGTTTCTCTCCCTGCAAGAGTTCACATAAGAGTTCTGGGCCGGATTCCTTGTGTTTTTCATGGGGCCCCTTGCCCATCAGAACCAGCCTGTGGCTAGGGACACAGAATGCTATGCCACTCCACAATCCCCAAGACTGGGGGCCGGTGGCCTCATTGGTTCCCTAGCGGATGTTGGGGTCTTATTACCAAAGAAAGGCGAAGCATGAAGAGAGGCAAAATCAACAGATGGCCACTGCATGTCAGAGACGTCACACGATGACATTTAGAGCTGAAATGCCCTGATCAAAATGAGCCCGCAGCAGGAACTTGCCCTTTAAACTCCCTCGTCTCAAGGGAATTGCTGGTCTCCCCTTAGGCAAAATGTTCTTTGCGGGTTCCAGCTTCCCTTAGAGCAGACCCTCTGGGCTTGGCACAGCTGGGACTATGGAAAGTTTTATTTTTCATTTTCCATGCATTCGAGTGGCCTAGACTCCTAGTACTCTGTTGATTGAAATTCTGTTTGGGGGAAGCAGTGACTTGAATAGCTAACAGGCTGGCTCAGCCCCTCGTCCCTCTCAGGCAAGGCAGATCCAGTCCAACTCTGTCGCTGTGCTCCAAATAGCCCCTTCCTGACGTGGGCGCTGCATGATTCATACTGGAGTTTTCCAGGCTCACGGGTGTTGTTGACAGTTTCTCCTACTCTTCTCTACCCCATGACATTGAGCTTTTCCTACCTCTTCCCAAACGCCTTTCACTACTTCATGTTCACCGTGGGGTACTCTTCATTCCCATGCCATTTTTCTCCCCCAACTTCTGCCAGACCCCGACTTCAGCCCTCGGTTCCTGGCACCCACTTTAAGAGATGCCAAGCAGCGGGGAGGTGCCTGGGTGGCTCAGTCAGTTTAGTGTCTGCCTTCAGCTCAGGTCATGAACTCGGGGTTCTGGGATCGAGCCCTGCATTGGGCTCCTTGCTCAGTGGGGAACCTGCTTCTTCCTCTCCTTCTGGAGCTCCACCCTGCTTGTGCTCTCTCTCTCTCTCTCTCAAATGAATAAGATCTTAAAAAAAAAAAAAAGGCACCAAGCAGGTGTAGGGGAAGAAAAAAAAATCTTTTTCTTCTATGCACATTAGGGTCCTGGGCTGGGGGGTCTGTAAATTAAACTGACAAAAGATGGATTTACAAGAGAGGAATGAATAGAAGTTTGTGACCCTGTGTATTGCACATACACACGGCCTCCATGGTGAGCAGCTCATGGGAGTGGTTAGAATTGGGACAAAAGAACAATAAATTTTTAGAGAAGTGACAAGTCACTTGACTTGGAGCTGCCAGGCAGTACATCGTGGGGAGGTAAATGAACGTGGGAAATTCATGTCAGGGAAGGGCTAATTTTCAGCAGAGTTTGTTTTATAGATTTGTCTGGTAATGATAACGGTCTAGAATTCTCTCTGGTGATTAACCTCTACCCTTCCTGATAGTGAGGGGAAGGATACACCTCTGCAGACTGATGTCCTGCTTTTAGGCAAATCAGGGAAGGGCAAAGAGCTTTCTTTGTTTCTCATTCACTTGCTTTTTTTCTTGAATGCCTTTAGCTCAAAACAATTCTTAGACCAAGGGGGCAAATTTGGGGATGCCACATTCTGCTGGCCTTCACAAGGAACCTTCTGGATGCCCTCCAAGGCTAACTGAGGACTGGGCTGGTGTTTCGGACTCCACCGGGTGTGCCTGGGTATACGCCCCAAAACACTCTGCCTCCTCGTGATTTGAATGCCACACCCCAGGCCAGTTGGCCGGGTCTGTGGGAAGAGAATGGGATGCCAGTGGGCTGTGGGCTGTCCCACTCTCAGAAAGATCCACAGGACTGGTTGCTGCTGAATGGGGAAAAGCAGCAGGCATGTGCCTAATTGCGTTTGAAATTATTGCCTTTGTTTTATTTTATTGCATTTACTGATTGCTTGCAATGACCAGGCCCCGGGCTAAGCACTTTGCATGGGTTGTGATGCATTTAATCTTCATCCTCTGAGGCAATGGCGGGAGGCTGGGCTGGCTTCCCCGGGCTGTTCCCTCCGCTGTGTGCTCTCTTCCAGGAGACAGCAACTGTGGAAACCACCACCAGATCTCCTCACTGCCCCCATGAAATGGCCTTCTGTAGGTCAACTGCCAGGAATCCAACCCTGATTTTCCACCACGTCCTCTGGCCCTTTCCCATCGCTGCCTCCCACAGTGCTGCTCCCCTTTCTCATTTCGCTCCAGCAACATGGACCTTCTCTCTGTTCTTGAACATGAAGCTTGTAGCCATCTGAGGGCTTAGGCACCTACAGCTTTGTCTGCCAGTAGAGGTCCTTCCTCCCATCTTCTCAAGCCTGCTCCTCTTGGCCATTCAATGGCAGCTCAGATGTCATTTTCTCGGAGCAGCCTTCCCAGACCCCAGTGTCAGAAGGGGTCCCCCATCCATCGCTTGGTAGCTCATAAGCGCATATTTCTTGCTATGTAATCCCGTCAACTTAAAGGATACTGTCTATCTCCCTTGCCTGTTGCCATCTTCCCCCAGTAGGAAGGAGGTTTCGTTTCCATAGGCCAGCTTCTGGAACATTGGCTGGTGTACGGTAGTTATGTTGAATAAACAGAAAGTCACCCAATGACATGGGAAGCCATGTCATTTGTCCAAAACTCCACAGAGGAAGGGCCACCCAAGGGGACAGAGCGCTGAGTGTTCAAAAAGGATGAATGAACTGAATGAAAAAAATCAGAACCTATGAAAAGAATACGAACTGGTTGAACCTCTGCCTTGCTTTGGTGTCCAGTTTTGTTTTGTTTTGTCTTAGTTTTGTGTGTGTGTTTTGTTTTGTTTTGTTTTTTGGTGTCCTCAGCTTTTCAGAAGTCAAGTTGACCCTTGGACATAATGCTCAGATTTTTGCATCTCTTGAAACATTGCTGGGGGGAGCTGGCTCAGTGCCACCCCTCCAGTTCAGGCGGGGACACACAAGAAATTCTGGGCTTTTGCTCCATTTGCATGTGATCCTCGTCATCTTTTAACGTGGGAATATTTTTCTTCCGATTTTGAAAATAACACCAGAGTCTACCCGCAGGGAGGTGTACGTAACTTCCTACCCTGTAAATGTGGGCAGTGCTTGGTGACTTGCTTCCAAAGAGGACAGTATGGGAAGTAGTGGGGCGGAGGGCAAGAACAGCCTTCCAGTGGAGGGATCTGACAAATACTACTTGGCCAGGTGGTCAAGGTCAGTATCAGCATTGATAAGTCATCTTGAGAACATGTGTCCTTGATAGAAGGTGATGAGAATGGCCCATTCCCTCTGTGGTCTTCCTCTTTCGAACCCATTGCCCCAGTATAAAGATCAGGGAAATAATCAGACAAATCTCAATTGAAGGACATTTTATAAAACAGCTGGTAGGTACCCCTCCAAACTGTCAAGGTCATCATCCAAAACAAGGAATACTGTCACAGCCAAGAGGACCCTAAATGTCATGGTAACCTGAATGGAATCAGGAATAGAAAAACGACATTAGGTAAAAACTAAGGGACTCAGAACAAAGTCTGGATTTCAGTTAATTAAAAAAAAATTTTTTTTAATTAAAAAAAAAAAGTCCTAAATCTCTTGCCTTCGTGATTGATCTCCCTGGTAGGGCCATGACATACTTCTCATGCTGGACTTCCCATCCAGAATCTCCATCTCCACGTTGGCTTCTCTTTCCTTCCTCTCCCATGATCCAGCTCTGCCCCTGGCATCCCAGTGAGCCTTCTGTGTTGGTGAATGTTGACCTTGGCCTACCATGCTCGCATGCAGTCCTTGCACTGGCTTCCTTGACTGAGGCTCTCTGACCCTAAGACACCTTGAATCACACCCAAATCACCCCTATTCATACGTGGTTTATCCCATGCTATTCCCCTCTCTGGCATTCTCTGAATAAAAATAATGTTCTCCAAGCAGTTTATCCCTAAGTTTCCAGCCAGTGAAGGATGAAATGAGCCACATTATTTCCAGGCTAGGCAATTTTTAAAAACTGAAATATTACTTTAGACAGTTTGCAATTAATTTTCCTCTAGATCCCAATCATTTTAGCCCCACCAAGCATGGTTTTAAGCAGCACCATCTGGTTCTCTAGCCATCCTTGCGTGACCTTCGCCCTTCAGCTACTTCTGAATTGGTTTGTAAATTGCAAATGTTAAGGAGTCCTAGTAGAGATGCATGAATCACAGCTCAGGATAGATTCATAATCGTCTATATTCGTGAAATCGTTCTGAGACGGCCAGGCTGGAGGATTTTTTTTTTAATGGGCTTTGAATAATAGAATGAACCTGAAAAAGTGCTAAAAAAAATTAGTTGCCTGTGCAATTTTATTTTTTATTTTCTAAAGATTTATTTGTTTATTTGAGAGAGAGAGAGAGAGAGAGAGAGAGCATGAGTGGGAGGGGCAGAAGGAGAGGGGAAGAGAGAATCCTGAGGTAGACTCTGTGCTGAGCATGGAGCCCAACACGGGGCTTGATCTCAGGACCCTGAGATCACAGCTGGAGCTGAAACCAAGAGTCAGATGCTTAACCAGCTGTGCCATCCAGGCACCCCATGTTTATGAAATTTTAATTAGACAATCATCTTATTATTAATACAAGGTTATCAATTTCCACAGTTTAAATTTGACATCTCTACCAACTCCCACTGAATTAGTAAGAATATCTGATTCTCTTACATGGTCTCAAAGGACTTTTGAAACCAACCCAAACCCTTCCACTCGGGGCTGGGAGAAATATGACAGAGCTGTGTGGTGACTCATTGAAGGTCACGTAGAAGTGTTGGAGGGAGGATGCCAAGTAATGAAAAATGACATAACACATTGTCAAATAACCTGCCAGACTCATGTGTCATCTCCTTCAAAGTCCCACCTTGATGGTAACACACACATTATTCAGATGAAAACCTTTCTAGAAATCCTCCTTTGGATCTGTAGTCCCAGTCTGTGTTGAGATCTTGTCAACAGCCCAATAATGATAAAGCTTTGCCTTGGAGAGGAAGTTTGATTTTTTGGAACTACCCAAAGTCGTTCCAAGCCAGCTTGTGCAAATAAAGTGGGTAATCAGATCATGCGAATATAAAAACATGAATTTAAATGCGCTAAACTGCTTTTCTTCAATGGCTCATAAGCTGATTTGAAAGTAATTATCAAAGAGTTTGTTTATTAATATCTCTCATTATTCCAGAAAGGATTTAATAGTCATGTAAGAGTCTAAGAAGTTTTAAAAGGCTTGAGGAATGTTGGTATTATTAGAAACATAAAGCATTCCAAGATGATTCCTTGAAGGATAATATTCTAGAATATTTGTTTTTAAAAAAAAGAATTTATTTCCATTACCTTAGTATCACTCCTCTACCTCCAGGCTTAATGTTGGTTTTGTGGATAATGTAGGTGGGGCACAAGATTTTTGGTGCTTCTCATCCTTCCTAAGAAGGCATGAGATGGGATGGTGCATGAGTGGGGTATTCCCAATGAACAGAGTTCTGGGATGGAAGGTAAAAGGGAGAGGGGCTCCCAAGGGACTGATCTCCTCTGTGCTTTCCCACCATAGCTCCAGCTGTGATGGTGTCTGTGGTGGGGTGCTGTCTCTTTTGATGATGATGGTGATGGTGGTGGGGATGGTGTGGTTGTGGTGATGGCAATGATGGTGGGGATGGTGATGATGATGGTGACGGTGATGATGGAGGTAGTGATTGTGATGATGGTGGTCATGGTGATGGTCATGGTGGTGAGATGGTGGTAATGGTGATGATGGAGATAGTGATTGTGATGATAGTGGTCATGGTGATGGTCATGATGATAATGATGGTCATGGTGGTGATGGTGGTGGTGGTGGTGATGGTGATGATGGAGGTAGTGACTGTGATGGTCATGGTGATGATGACGGCGATGATGATGGTGACGGTGAATGATAATTGACACTCATCAAGATCTAACTTGGTCTTTTTGATGTGCTAACCTTAAAATCTCTGACTCAGCCCTCACTATGACCATTGTGTAGTTTCTATTATTGTCCCCACTTACAAATGATGGATACTGACAGTAGGTTAGCTTGCATAATCCCTGTACCAACTGTGCAAATAGTATGGAATGAACAAATATTGTAAGCAAGTATTGTTAGACCCACTTTAGTGAGAAAGAGGAAACTCAAAAGAATTTAAATTACTTGTCCAGGAGCAGTAGCCAATAAAGGGCAGAGCCAACATTCTGAGTTGAGCCATGTCATCAGCTAAACAATGCTGTGCCATGGCTGCTGGAACTGAGCTGGGTGACATGGACAATGGCCAGCGAGCCAGAGAGCAGTCTCTCTGCTTCGTTGTCCCACATCTTTCACTGAGGTCCCCACCCTACAGACCATAGTTTCTTCCCTCAAAGATGATAATGACCTGGTCCTAGGACCCTCCATGTAGGTTTCTTCGGCCTTCTCTATTACATAGACTGTGGTAGGCTCAATAATGGCACCTCCAAGATGCCCATAGTGTAATTCATGAAACCTGTGCATATTACCTTGTATAGCGAACAGGAAGTAAGGTGTTCCTAGGAGCTCTCCTGAAAAAGTGGATCTAAACCAGTGATTCTCAGCCAGGGACACTTTTGTCTCCCAGGGGTTATTTGCAAATGTTTGAAGACATTTGGGGTTGGTGGGAGGATGCTCCTGGCGTCTAGTGGGTGGAGGCCAGGGACACTGCCAACATCCTACAATGCATAGGACAGCCCCCTTAGCAAAGAATGATCTGGCCCTAAATGTCGGTCGTGCTGAGGGTGAGAGACTCGGGTCTAAACAAAATGCTTGGAGGCTGCTGAGCAGGGCTGAGATTAAACCCTTGCCATAGCTTTGATCTCTGACTTTTCAGAGCAAGCCTTCGATGTTCTCATGTTCTACTTCCTTACCCCCATTTTACAGATAAGGACACTGAGGCTTAAAGAAGTTAAATCATTTGCCCAAGGTTGGCAGTTAGAAAGGGGCAGAGCCAAGGCTTAAACTCAAGTCGGCTTGGCTGTGGCTCGTGTTTCTTAACCCCAGTGCTGGGCGCTCATTCTCCTAATAACTTTTGCCATTTGGACAAGTCAGATGTGGCTGAGAAAACAGAAACTCGGGGAAGCTAAACAATGAGCCCAAAGTCACAAAAGAGAACTAAGAACTCCAGCCAAGGTCTGGAGACAAGTCAGCTTCCTCGGCTGCAAAACCTTCCTTACAGGGTGATTGTGAGTATAGAGTACATTCAGGAAGGCCTGGTGCAGTGGGAGGGATAATTACATGCAGGACCCAGCAGCATCCTCCTTCACGAGGCAGGCTGGTGGGGGGGGGGGATGGAACAGCTGGGAGTGCTGGAATTAAAAGCAGTTACTGCATCTTCTTGGGAAATGATGACTCATTAAAAGCAACCGCCTGTTTCCTATAATATTCCCATTATAGCGAGAAGGCTAGATGCTTGGTGCATCCCATAAGGCAGTGTTTGGGGGTTGAGATGAGCTTCTTTCCTCCATGAATGATTGATGACAATAAAAGGCATGGGTGCCACCAGGAGCCTTAGAAGTGCATCAGGATATAGTAATGGAGCTCAGATATATTTCCCTGGGATTTAAGACTAATGGGTCAGAAGACGTGCATGGGTACACTCAGTGGTGAGCCAAGAATGGCTTTCAACAGAGGGTTGCTGGGAACCCTCTGGACCCTGCTTCCAGGGCAGGTGGAGTTGGAGGATTGACGTCTTACCTAGAGGGACAGAGGAATGGCCCAGATGCAACCTGTTGATCTCCAGATCTGAGGATCCTCACCCTATCTTCTTCCCCATGTCAATCTGGCTTCTTCCAGTAAAAGGACATGTGAGTGTAGTCAGAATGATACCGAGCACCCTTTATCATGCCAGGCGTAGCGCCAAGCACTTCACATCTTATGTCCCCTCCCGAGCAGCAGCTCTGTGAGATGGGAGACCCATTTTACCCAAGAGGAAACTGAAATTAGGAGGATTAAGTGGTGAGTCTGGATCACACACTTGGTGATAGACGCAAAACTTGAACTAGAATCTGTCTAGATCTACCATCAGGGGTTGGCTGATGGTATGCTAATGACCTTCCTCCCTGACATGTAAGTTCCTTCCTAAAGGTCAGCTCAATGAGGGCAAGGATCTTGTCTGTTTTGTTCCATCCCCGTTGCTTAGAGAAGTAGCTGGCACAAAGTGGGTTTCCAATGCATACTTATTAAAGGAATAACAAGGGCAAATATCACAGAGGGAGTTAGAGAGAGAACTTGTTATGTGCCTGGCACTTTCGCAAATTACCTACGAAATGGGTGTGATTGTTCCTGCATTGCAGATGAAGAAACTGAGGCCCAGAGTCATCAATGGATGAGACCAAGGTCAGCATAGGAGCCAACCCTGAGACCCCAAAGCCCATGCCCATAACGATCCCCTTCGCTTGCTCTCTTCAAAGGCTGACCTGGCTCCCACAGTGCCTGTATCCACCAACTCTTTTCCTTTGCTCTTTGTTTCTTTTTTTTCTTTTTCTTTTTTTTTAAAGATTTTATTTATTTATTTGACAGACAGAGATCACTAGTAGGCAGAGAGGCAGGCAGACAGAGGGGGAAGCAGGCTTCCCTCTGAGCAGAGAGCCAGATATGGGACTCGATCCCAGGACCCTGAGATCACAACCTGAGGTGAAGACAGAGGCTTTAACCCACTGAGCCACCCAGGCGCCTCTTTTTTTTTTTTTTTAATCTACCTTGATTTATACCTGCTCATGCTAAAATTCAAATAGAGCCAATAGCAATGCACCAACATCAGCGTCTTGGTGATGCTGACAATGGGGGGGAACTAGGTGAAGGGTATATGGGAAGTCTCTGTGACATCTTTGCAACTTCTCTAGAAACTTAAAATTATTCCAAAATGGGAAGTTTATTTAAAAATTCAAACAATGGAAAAAGTTGTATTAGGTGGGAGGGGCTCCTTGTAACACTGAACCCCCCAACCCCACAGGAAATCCCCAAGGCCCTTCTCTCAGGTGTCCTTCTGAGGGAGTTCTAAGGATGCTAGATACTTCATAAATGCTCGTTGGGGCTGAGATTAGTATGTCCACTCACATAATTGCTTCCATGATACGAGCTGGGTTGGAATAATGACTCAGTTGACTGATGCATCTTTGGGTGAGAAAGTTGACACGTGGTTGTGACTTTTCCTTCAGACTTGTGTTCTCATTCCATTTTCCAGAGACAGCTCTTCAGTGGAGGCCTACTGCTGTTTGTCAAGGGACCCTCAGAACCCAATCTTGTGTCCGGTCACACCCTGTTGGACATGGCTATGAGACTGACTGAATGACCTCTAATACCCTTGCAACCCAAAGGGCTAGAATCCCAGTGTATGACTAGGGTGGGTGACTGGGGTACCCCCAGTGGTACTCAGATGCTTCTAGCATCAAACAACATCAAATTACATGGTTGCAAAATCACTTTTTTTCCTCCCCCAAGTATCAACATTTATGATTACCAGAGAAAGCTTTGCCTTTAATATCTCCCCGGTACTTACTCACTTTCTAGGACTTGCTAATCCACCTTGCTGAGAAGGAAGAATTTGGCTTCAATCTGAGCATTTAGCCAGAATTTAACAACATTGCTTTGTTTCCATTGGAATTATTTTTATGGCTACTTCCCAATTATGCTAATAGTGAATTATTCTTTATGGATATGATACGAATTTCCTTAAATGAGCTTATTTGAGTGAAAAAAAAAGCCAATCTAAAGAAATATTGAGTAAATGATAATATTGTGTCTCTGCTTGGGCAGCTTTAGCAAAATTCCATAAGCTGTAGGGCTTAAGCCATAAATACTGACTTCTCATGGTTCTGGAGGCTTGGAAGTCTAAGATCAAGGCACCGGCAGACATGGTGTTTGGTGAGAGCTCCTCCCTGGCTTGTCACTGATGTCTTCTCGCTGTGTCCTTGCATGGGGGAAAGCAGAGAGAGAGAAAGTCAGCTCCGCAGTCTTGTCTGATAAGGACACTAATCCCATCATGGGGCCCCACCCACATGACCTCTCTAACCCTGATTACCTCTGCAAGAGCCCATCTCTTAATACCATGACACTGCGGTTTAGGATTTCAACCTATGAAATGAGTCAGGGGAGGGTTGGGGTGGGGGTGGGAACAGCCATTCAGGCCATTGCAAATCCATGCAGTGCTGAAGTTTGGAAATGCTTGTCTGTAGCCCTTTGATCTGCAACGTGGGTTTTGAACTCAGACGCAGGTCAGAGTTCCAGCTCCGGCACTCACTGGTTCGGTGATTTTTAGCCCATGATTTACGATCTCTCTGAGCCACATCTTAGCAGTCTGTAAAGCAAGGGTAATAGTGCTAGCATATGGTACCAGGTTCGTAAAAGTTATGAAGCAGAAAGAAGGAGGGGAGGGTCCGGGACGCTGGGCTTAAAGTCCTGTTTGGACCCATGGTTGGAAAAGAAAGACTAGGGAAGGCTTCTCTGGACCCTGGCGTGGCTTTACCCCTCCTTGCCCACATTTGAATCCCAAGCTTCTAGGAGATGGCCCGCCTTCATCTATGACCACCACCACTGCTCCCACCCCATCCCTAGACTGCTTTCCAATTTTCAAGGTATATGGTGAGACGTGCAGGTGCGTCTCAGTCATGCCCAGTGCTCAGCTCTTATTAGCTGGTGCTGCAGGGCTTGTGAGCCATGCGTTTCCCTGATGTGGCATTTGGGGATAAAAAGATGGATTTAGCTGCCTCATCCCCCAGAAGTGACTCAGCTCCCAGGAGCTCAGTGACGGCAGTCCCAGTTGGAGCCCTGGGGACCTCCTTGCTTTAGTGCTTGGCTCTCTCTATATACAGCAGTCCTGGAGCCTCATGGGCATGTCTTCTCTAGCTTGTCTGTCTTTTTTTTTTCCTTTAAGATTTTATTTATCCACTTCCAATGTCAAAAAAAAAAGATTTTATTTATCCATCTGAGAGAGAGAGACAGAGAGAGAGCACGAGTTGGCAGGGGGTGGGGTGGACAGGCAGAGGGAGAAGCAGACTTCCTGATGAGCAGGGAGTGGGACTCAATGCAGGACTCGATCCCAGGACCCTGGGCTCATGACCTGAGCTGAAGGCAGATGCCTAACCCACTGAGCTACCCAGGCGCCCCGCTTGTCCATCTTCTTCCAGGACTTGTGGACATGCTCATCAGCAGCTGTTGGATGCCTGCCCTCTAGCTGGAAAATGGTGTCGGGAAGGTTTCCATCACGCCAGCTCTGTTTGCAAGTTCAGACTGAAAAGCAGCCGACTGTGTGTGACGCTCATTTATTTAAAACCTGTACCAGCGTTTCTCAGGGTCTGGCCTGGAGACTTTCTACGGAAGTTCCCTGGACACGACTCCCCAGCGCTGTTTTAGCCTAATCCCTGGGGGGAACCTCTGGGGGTAGAAGCAGAGAATCTGTCTTTTTAACAAGCTACTCAGATAATCACCACGCCTGCTAACACTTGAGAACAGCGACTCCCCATATGCTCAATTTTCTCTCTTGTCAAGATGATGATGATAGTTCTTAAGTGGGGAGGTAGTTCTTAAATGAATGTGATTATTACGACAAGGGCTCTGGAGTAGAACGCATCTGACTGGAAATTTCAGCTCTTCTTATTCCTTTTCTTTCTTTTTTTTTTTTTTTAAGATTTTATTTATTTATTTGACAGACAGAGATCACAAGTAGGCAGAGAGGCAGGCAGAGAGAGAGAGGGAAGCAGGCTCCCTGCTGAGCAGAGAGCCCGATGCGGGGCTCGATCCCAGGACCGTGAGATCATGACCTGAGCCTAAGGCAGAGGCTTTAACCCACTGAGCCACCCAGGCGCCCTTTATTCCTTTTCTTGAGCTTCAGCTTGCTTGTCTGTGAAATGGGGGTGCTATTAAGTAGGGCTGTTTTGAGAATCAAATAAGGTGATTTGATCCTAAAACCCAATAAATATTCAATCAATGTTAGCTCTTTTTGTTACTGGGTAAACCTTTTTTTTTTTTTTTTTTTAATCTTTAAACAGGAAATTATAGTATCTACCCTCTAGGGCAGGTGTTTTTCTGTAAAGGGCCAGACAGCAAATATTTGAGGTTTTATGGACCATGTGGCCTCTGTCGCAATTAAAACTCTAGTATTCTGTACTTGTAAAGTGGAAGCGGCCATAAATAATATGTAAATGAATGAGCATGGCCAATGCTTCAATAAAACTTTATTTGCACAATCAGGCAGGGGGCCAGATTTGGCCCACGGCCATAGTTGCTAACCCTTCACCCAGGATGCTGTGAGGATTAACTGACATGAGGCTCATTGTGAGCCCAGCACAGTGCCTGCTCCTTTCTCCAGGAGAAGGAAAGCACTCACGAGCAAGACTTTTCAACACAGGTATCAGCCCTATTCTCGGCCCGAGGTCAAGACTGAATGCTCCTCTCAGCACCTGAAGACTGGCTGTGCCATTTCCTCCATCCTCCCTCGAGGAAGGAGGTAAAATGCCAATCCATGGAGTGTGAGTAAGTCTTTGTCCCACATTTTGCCCCGGGGTACGTGGCCATTTTCAACCTCTGTCCATGGAAATCAGACTGTGCATCTGAACCACAAGTGAGAAATGAGGATACTTATCTCTGTGGGGTGGTTAATGACACACTTTCCCAACCACAAATGTCTTTAGCCCTGTCCCAGAGGCTATATGATGTGCTTGAGAGAGAGAGAGAGAGAGATTGAGCTCTGGGTTTGCATTCTGTCTCTGCAACGTTCTGATTGTGTGATGTTGGCCAAGTCCCTTCCTTCTTGAAGCCTCTGATTCATCAGGTATAAAATAGGGATGGAGTGAGATCATATAAAGCCTCAGCACAGCGTAGAACATGGTAGCTACTGGAAAAGGCAGGAAGAGATGCCGAGAGGTAAAGAACTCATTCAAGGTCACACAGCTACCACTGGCTTCAGACCACGAATCTCTACCTCTGCCCCTCCTCCTGGCTGCTTCCTGGAACCCCGGCTGCTTCCAGCGAGGGCTGGTTCCAGGAGCAGTGATCAAGGCTCCCCAAGAGGGGACGTGGCCTTCAGGGAACTTGCAAGCCCATGGCCATTCATCCCTGTGCTGGGTTAAAGAGTGCCCTCCCCCAATTCACATCTGCCCAGAATCTCAGAATGTGACCTTATTTGAAAATAGGGTCTTTACAGAAAAAGACACAGAAGGACATGCAGAGCCGCAGGGAAGATGGCCCGTGAACATGGAGGGCAGAGGTTACAGCAATCCTGCCACAGGACAGGGATGGCCAGGAGCCACCAGGGTCTGGAATCGGCAGGGAGGGACCCTCCGCAGAGCCTTTGGAGAGGACACAGCCCTGCTGACACCTTGATTTGGGACTTCTGGCCTCCAGGACTCAGAAAAAATAAATTCCCGTTGCTCTGAGCCAATCAAATTTAGTTGATCTGTTCCAGCAGCCCTGGGAAACTAAGACACTGACCTTGACTCTAAGATGAGGATGGACAGCAGGAGTTGGTCTTAAAACATTGCCAGCCCTGAGCCTTTGTTTCCTTATTTGTTCCACAGAGAACATCTTGATCCGGCTGGTTTATGGTGAGGACTAAAAGAGAGGGCAGGGCAGAGCAGGCTGGTGGTGATGGCCAAGGGCATGGTAACCACACATGGAGGCTGACCAGCCTCCATTAATTCCATCCTCACAACTGCCCTAGGTGTCCTCACATGACACAGGAGGAAACTGAGTCACGAGATGTCAAATAACTCTCCAAGGCCACACAGGTAGTGAGGGGCAGAGCTGGGACTCAAACCCGAGCCATCTGACTCCTGAATGCTCCCCCACCCACCCTTGGTCCCTATAACCCTCTATTGCCCTGTGTCCAGAGTCCATGCTCTTTCAACCTGGGCCTCCAGCCTGGTTGGAGCTGGGCACACAGTAACACTCAATTAACATTACTGCTTTTATCCTGTGTCTTCCCTCCTCCCTCCTTCCTCAGTTCGGCCCTCAGTGCCCCAGCCCCAGAAGCCATCCGGTCTCGGAGAGGGGTGGCCACAATAAGTCCCCAGATCTGATTCCAGGAGCCTTGAGATCCTGACTCAGCATGTCACATGGATAATTCCTAAAATTCCTCCTTGGACATCTGTCCCTCTTCTCAAGTCCCAGTCCTGAGACAGTTCCTCTGATCCCCTTCCCTCTCCCTCTTCTTTCTGACTCTTACCCCTTCCATTCTCCCTATCTCCCCTTCCACCCCCGTTTCCACTCCCAGCCCAGCCTGACCACAGGCTCGTCTTCAGGACATGCCATGCTTGGAGGGCTGTGGGAGGGCGTAGAGAATAGCTTGTCCTCCATCTGCCCACCTCCCTACCACCCATCTAGACACCCGGCCCTCCTTCTGGCTCAACACCGCACCCTGTCCATGCTGGGAAACCTGGGAGTTCTCAGAAAGTATAAAGAGAGGGAGATGTTCCTCTGAGGGGCTGAGCCCAGTGGAGATGAGATCTCCAGCAGGCCTAGGGTGGCCATACCACAGTTTCTTTGCCTTGACTCATTTCTTGGTCTTGCCCCTTGGTTTCTCTCTTACAAATTGCAAATTACCTCCGAGAGCATTGGGGAGGCCATTCGTCTCAAGGTGGGAATCACTGGTAAGTCATGGCCTTCTCCTGCTTCCTCAGTAAGACGGAGAGTTCTGAGGGGTGGAGGGGAGGCTTATGGAACAGACATGTTAGGGGGCACATGAGGGAAGGCAATTTACCCCAAACCTGGTATCCAGTGGAGAACCAAGGGTCAGGAGTTTCCCACAGATGAGAAAGCAGCCGTGTGGGCTTCTGGCAGCGGGCAACGGTTCGGGATCCAAGCCGGAAGTACTCAACTTAAGGGAAATCTGCAAATCACAAATCCCCAGCCCCTAGGTCAGGGGTCCAGATCAGGGGTCAGGGCTTCAGGTCGTAGGAGGGAGACAGGTAGAGAGAGGGCAGCTTTCCAAACCATCGACTTGGAGGTAAGGAAAAAGACAGACACCAGGTAGCAGAAGGTGCTGGGCGTAGAAGGAAGGAGCCAGATGTGGGTCGTGTGCAGTGGGCCTGTTAGAGCAACGTTATGTCCTCCCTTCTGTCTTTTTTCTCCACCCATGAAAGATCTCGGGATACTGCAGCCTTTAAAACCAGCCATTCACGCCAGCAACGTGGCCTAAAGTCACCCCCAAGATGCACGCAAGGACTGAGCGTTGAGGATGCTCGTCACAGGGCTGATTATGGTGGGGGAAATGGAAAACAACCTAAACGTCCGGGGGCTGGTAGAGTGATTCACGATACAGCCACAAATAGAAGACCATGCCACCTTTCCCACTGCTGCGGGGGGGAACATCCAAGGATGCGGGAAAATGCTCACGATATGTTACGTGAAAAGAACAGGTAATGAAGTGTGAGATCCTAGCTTTCTATGGAACTGGACCTGGGTAGTGGCGGGAATATAGGTGTACACTGGTGTGGGTGTCTGTGGACATTTTTAACGACTCTAACATTTTAGCATACATTTTTCCAATTTTCTTTTTTTTTTTTTTTAAAGTTATGGGTGTTGGGGCATCTGGGTGGCTCAGTCGGTTGAGCGTCTGCCTTCAGCTCAGGCCATGATCCCAGCGTCCTGGGATCGAGCTCTGCATCGGGCTCCCTGCTCCGCGGGAAGGGAGATCATGAGATCATGACCTCAGCTGCTTCTCTCCCTCTGCTCTCCGCTCATGCTCTCTCATAGCACTATCTCTGTCTCTCTCTCAAATAAATAAATAAAATCTTTTTTTAAAAAAAAGTATGTGTATTTACTCCTTATTGCAAGTTAGTACCCTTAAGAAATCTTAAACTACATCAATTTTATCCGCCTTCCCATCCCCTGGTAACCACCACGTTACTGTTTTCTACAAGTCTGACATTTTAGCTTCCAGATGTAAGCAGAACCATACAGTACTTGTCTTTGTCTCACTTTCCTCACTTAGCATAAGGTGTTCAAGATCCATCCATGTTGTCCCAAAGGATATCCTCCTTCCTCATGGCTGAGTACTATTCCATTTGGAAACTTCATTTGTAATGAAATGCAAATGTAATGAAATGTAAAATTCATTAGCAATGAAATTCCATTTTGTTCCACATGAAAGCATGTAAAAAATCCAGATGTATTACCCTAAATATGCATACCACGTATATAATATATAATCATCTAGTTATTTTAATCATATAAATTATCATATATAGTTATATGATATATAGTTATTCTAATATACAGTTATTCTAATCATATAAATTATCATATATCGGGGCGCCTGGGTGGCTCAGTGGGTTAAAGCCTCTGCCTTCGGCTCAGGTCATGATCTCAGGATCCTGGGATCGAGCCCCACATTGGGCTCTCTGCTCGGCAGGGAGCCTGCTTCCCCACTCTCTCTCTCTCTCTGTCTCTCTGCCTACTTGTGATCTCTGTCTGTCAAATAAATAAAATCTTTAACAAAAATAAAATAAATTATCATATATATATATGGGAAGAATGTACATCAAATAAATACGAGGCAGGAAGAATTTCCATCAACATGTGGATTGTGATTCTCTCTGGGGTTCTCTCAGTGGGGGTATGGATGACTTTTTCCTTCATTCTGTATGACCTGAATTTTCTACAACAAACTCGTATTCTTCCTATTACTATTCCTTACCTTACTTAGTATTCCTGTAAGATAATAGTATTGCTGTAAAAGAATGATAATAAAATGATTTTCTGCCTGAAGTCGCCCTTGGTCTTGAAGCTGGGACAAGAGACAAAGAGAGGCTCAGGAGCTGGGACCAGGTAGGGACTGTAAAGCCATGTGGATACCCGCGAACAGGTTTGGTGAGCCTGTCTGAGCCTCCTCTTGCCATCCTAACAGGATTCCCATGGAAAAAGCGTGTTTTCTGGTTTCCAAAGGTTTGACTCCTAAATGCACAGGTGCGGCTCAGAAGGCCATCTGGGTGCCCTCGGGGTGCGCCCAGGGAGCTGGGGCAAGGCTGCACCCTGTACCAAGGACAAGGACAGTCCTCAGAAACCGAGTGGCCTTGGGTTCTTGACAACCACGTTTCGTGTCTCCTGCGCAGATCAGCTGGACATCATCTCCATGGCAGAGACAACCATGATGCCCGAGGAGATAGAGCTGGAGATGGCGAAAATTCAGCGCCTCCGGGAAGTCTTGGTCCGCCGGGAGTCTGAGCTCAGGTTTATGTAAGTGCCTCGGGAAGGTGGCCGAGAAAAGGAAGTGGCGGGGAGGGGAGGACACCCAGAGAAGCTACCGGGAACAGGCACTGGGATAAAGGCTTTTTGTATATTTAACTGCCTAGAGGAATGGGTATCAGAGTCTTCCATTTTATGACTGATTGATTGATTGATGATTTACTTGGGGGGGCGGTGAGCACGAGGGGGGAGGGGCAGAGGGAGAAAGAGGGAGAGTCTTAAGCAGTCTTGGTGCTGAACACAAAGCCCAGTGCAGGGCTCCATCTCACAACCCTGAGATCATGACCTGAGCTGAAACCAAGAGTTAGAGGCTCAACCGACCAGACCCACCCAGGTGCCCCAAAGAGCCTTCCATTTTAAACAAGACCTTGAAGTTGGGATTGAATTCAAGCCAGTCTGACTCAAAGACTCCAAGAGCCCAAGCTCCTTCTATGTTTGTTTCTGAGAAGAGAAAAGGGAAGAGAGATAGGCAGACACGGGGACCCAGTGGTGGTACATGTGTCCGTGTCATTAAGAACACAGCCTCTGGGTTCAGACAGTTAAGAGATCCAAAAAAGTTGGGAGAGTTTGGGGCAGGTTCTCTCTGAGCTTCATTTCCTTGACTTGTGAAACGGGGGGAAATGATAATACCTCTCCTGGGGTCACCGGCAACCCCAGAATCGCATGATTTGACCCAGCCTCCACTGGAAAAAGCAGCAACATCATAGCTTCCAGGCGGGCGCTGGAAGGTACACATTCCATTCTTTATTTCACTGATTTCACTGAGGCCCATTATGCAATAAAAATACAAATAAAAAACACCTTCCCTTTGATCTGGGGATAAGCGAAACTAATACATACACGAATGTGGAGAAACAATCTTTCCTCCTCGTGGGTTTTCTGTTTTTTGGTTTTTGGGGGTTTTTTTTGGTTTTCATTTTTCAAAAGAACTTGAGGAAGGATTGATTGTGTGGGAGAAGCATTGACTAAGACCAGGTGTTTGACTAAGTCAGGTGATTCCAACCCCCAAGATAGCCAGGACCGGACAGGAATTTCGGGTGCCTGTGGGTCACTCAAGTACAGAGGAGTGGCAGAAAGTTCTGGGTCTTTGCACGGGAGACCACGGAACTAGACACAGATTCTCAGGTACAGCCCCTAGAGAGGCAAGTAATGGGTAGAGTCACCCCATGGAAACGAGTTAGAGAGAAACAGCCAGGATCCGCGCATAGGATGGGGCAATGCTGACATCTCCGCGCAGACCCTCCTTCTGGATGGACTCCGGGCAAAGGGTAAACCCAAAACGTATGGAATGGTTGACAGTTCAGTGGCAGCAAGAGGGTTGGGGATAATCACAGTCTCTAAATAATACAGGTGTGCCTTAGAGGTATTGCGGGTTCGGTTCCGGGTCCCTGTGGTAAAGCAGAACTCGCTATAAAGTGAGTCAGGTGAATTTTTTGGCAGACAATGAAGTCTGCTGCATGGATGGATTCTTCTTTTCATGAACAATTTCTCTGCTGCACGTGATGCTCCTTGACTGCATTTCACCCACAGCAGAACTTCTCCAAACCGGAGTCAGTCCTCCAGATCCCGTCTTTGCTCGTCCACGAGAAGCAGCTCCTTATCTGTTGACAGTTTTATCAAGACATGGTAGCAATTCAGTCCTATCTTACGGCTCCACTTCTCATTCCAGTTTTCTTGCTAGACCCACCACATCTGCACTACTTCTTCCACCGAAGTCCTGAACCTTCCATTTGTAAAAAATGCATGATCTCGAGGTGTGCCGGTACATGCAAATTAAGTCTTTCTTCCTCCTTTCTACCTTTAATCCCCATTCATAAAAATGACCTATGCTAATAGTAATGGTTTTTATTAATTCTGATGGATAGTTTTATGACTGTTCTTCTATTACTTAACATATAACCTTTAATTGGGGCACCTGGGTGGCCCAGTCGGTTAAGCATCCACCTTTGGGCTCAGGTCATGACCTCAGAGTCCTGGAATTGAGCCCAATATTGGCTGCCCTGCTCAGTGGGGAGTGTGATTCTGCCCCCACCTCTCTCTCTCTCAAATAAAGAAAAACTTAAAAAAAAAAAAAAAAAAAAAGAAAAAAGATTCTGTCTCTCCCTCTACCAATTTCCACTCTCAGGTGAGCTCTCTCTCTTAAAAAAAAAAAAAAGAAAGAAAAGAAAAGAAAAGAAAAGAAAGAAGACGGAGAACCTCTGAGTTCCCTTCAGGCCCCCGGGTGCTCAAGAAGGAGCAAAGGTTGCTCTTGGGACTGTAGGAATAATGGCTGTCACTTTGCATTTACTGACCTTTGCATCCCGTGTGGGTGTGCGCATGCTCATTATCCCCAGCATCTGGCCCAAGCCTGGCACGTTGACAAGAACACAATGACAAGAACGACTTGCGTGTAGGGTCCAGCTCTGGGCCAAGCACGGCCTGACATTCTTGACTCACTGAATTTCCCTATCGTGCCCACCTAGGGATAAATTGAAAGCAGCTAGGCTCACCACTGTACCACCCACGCCTCAGTAGATACTGGAATAAACCAAGTTATTCAAAGGATACAGAAGGATGTCAGTGTAGTCGGGACCTAAGAGGGGGCTCAGTGCCATTCTCCAGGGGAGGGGCCGGCTCCCCGGCCCCCAGGGAATGGGGAGACTTGTTAGGAGCCTGTAGACAATAGTGGGATCTAATGACAGCCCCCCCACCAGGCCCAACCTGGTATAGAACCTTGCCTGGAGGTGTACCCACCTTATCAATCTCCGAGGTGCGCGATGGACCCAGGGACCACAGGATGGAGATCACTGGCCACTCAGCCCTGAACAGGGCTAACAGTCCAGGTGGGGGCCGTTCTTGAATTCAGTTTCCCATCTCTTTCTCGGAGCCAGGTCCTCACACAGCTATAGGGCTCCCATTCTCCCGTCCCTATTAGAGAAGAGAAAATCGGAGGTTAAAAAATTTGCCCACGGTTGCATTAGCTAATCAGAAGCTGAGCTAGGAAGCAGTGATCCCAGAGTATTGATTCAGTGAGTGAATGAGGGAAGGGAGGAAGGGGGGTGGGGAGGAAGGATGGAAATTCTTTACGGAGTATACACCACAAGGGTAGGAATCTTTTCATCTTCCTCACTGTTCTATCTTCCCAGCAATTATTAGGGCAATTAGTATTTGCAGAATGTGCACATTCCATCCTTTCCCAATAGCTTCCCTACACACACACACACACACACACACACACACACACACACACACACACA
>NW_019154129.1:3436026-3573219 GCF_002288905.1 Enhydra lutris kenyoni | reverse complement strand
ACACACACACACACACACACACACACACACACACACACACACACACATACACACACACACATGAGGGCCCCTGGCACAGTGTAAGAGGGAAACAGAATTTCAGACCATACTAAGCATTTGCAGGCTCAGGCAGGGAAGCTCTGGGTGACAGGAAAGTGACAGCCATTGACTGAAACTGTCCCAAGCTGTAATAACCAGGATGAGATTGGTTTTGTCACACCTGCTCCAAAGTAATCAAGTTAATACCCATCAGCTTCTATGGAGACTATGTGAGTCAGACCACATTCCACGGTTGCCAGTGTCTTCTCACTTTTACTGTCTCCTGCTGTATTGATTGTTTTAAGAATGGGCCCAATGGCTGCTGCCCCAACACCCCCAATGTTTAACATTTTTCTTTCATGGACTTCCACGTTCTTGTCTTGCTGGTTCAACCTCTCTTCTTGCCAGGATGGTGAGGAAGTAGAAGAGTGAGATTTACCTAATTCCCGGGGAACCAGCATGGATTCAGGAGAAGTAGAGTCAGGGGTTGTCCTGGCTCTCTTGTGTCCTCAGTGGATGACCTTGGGCACATGACAGAGCATAGAAGAACTGCTGTTTACTCTTTATTCCCTCTCTTCTTTGCCCAGCACTTCTAGAATGTGAGGACAAACTCCTCGTTGGACGTCCACAATCCCACAATTACACAATCCCAGGTTGGGTTTTGTCTTGCTCCGCCATCTTGAATTAAGTGTGGTAGAAATGGAAAGGATTTTACTGAGGGAGGCTCAGTGAACTGGACTCCATCAGGATTTTTCCAAACTCTTTCTCTGGAAAGAAGCAATTTATTTGGAACCCAAAATGATGAGCTCTAACTTAGACGGCCAGGTTTGCAAGTTAACCTCCCAGGAATTCTTGGCAGTGCTCTACAAGGTTCTCAGGGGGCACCACAGTCAACATTCAGTGAGCCCTTCCTGCAGGCCAGCCCTGAGCCCACATGATCAGGCCATCTATGA
The DNA here is from genome assembly GCF_002288905.1 of Enhydra lutris kenyoni. Taxonomy (NCBI): domain Eukaryota; kingdom Metazoa; phylum Chordata; class Mammalia; order Carnivora; family Mustelidae; genus Enhydra; species Enhydra lutris. The sequence goes on along the minus strand of NW_019154129.1, from coordinate 3,572,227 downwards.
AAAGTACCTATTAATGAAAGGACAAATCAGGGCAACCCCCTATTTTTTTAAAAAGATTTTTATTTATTTTTTGACAGAGAGAGAGAGATCACAAGTAGGCAAAGAGGCAGGCAGAGAGAGAGGGGGAAGCAGGCTCTCTGCTGAGCAGAGAGCCTGATGCAGGGCTCGATCCCAGGACCCTGAGATCATGACCTGAGCAGAAGGCAGAGGCTTAACCCACTGTGCCACCCAGGCTCCCTAGGGCAACCCCCTATTCACCTTGACTAAGAGCCACAAGGTCAGGCTTGGGGAAGGGCTATGAGTTGACCTTGGGGGGCACGGCATTATCTTCTCCACCTTCCTCAGCTTCTCCTCTGGTTTACAGGTTGCTACATGGCAGCTGGAGCTCTCCCACGTGAAGTTTGGTGGTTTTATGAGCTTCATTTGAATGAGTCAGTAAACCCCTCCGTATCACAAACACACCCCTGTACTAGGTACCAAATGTCCAGGAGGTAAAGCCTGGAGTCTGCTTTGTTCTCTCCGTGAGCCTCCGTACCACCCACCTCCCATCCCTCTGCCGCTGCCCTGGGTCCCTGCCACTCCCTCTCGCCTGTCCCACCTGGGCTGTCGCCAAGCTCAGACTCATTTTCTCACCTTTAATTCCAGGCACTGAATCACACCATTAGCTTTTCCTAACTCAGCAGCCCGGGCTCGCCTGCCTGGGCTCTCCTGCCGTCTCGGAACAATACCGGCCCTGCCATTTCTCTGGGCTTCAGATAATTAAGAATCTTACGCCTCTGAGCAGGGGCAGGGGGTGGTTATCTTCATTTTACACCCGCTTGCCGGATTTTCATAAAAGGGATAGCGTGCTCTGTCTCTCGGCTTGCCATGGGCAGTGGCGGGTTTTAATCAGGGAGTGTCAGCCCCACAGTGGGGAGGGGAGGCGCAGTGAGGAGGGGAGGCGGCGGGCTTGTGCAGGATGGATTTCAGGAGCATAGCACTCACTTTCTGCTGTTTCCAGAGCCACGGCCTGAACCCCAGTTACTTGGTTTCATTAAGTAGTACCAGCATGGTGGAGAGGTCAAGCCCTAGGATCCAGATAGCAGGGAGTCCGGTGGGGAGGGTAGAAGGCACATGGGTTGTGAACAGCAGCGTTCCGAGTACTTGCTAGGCTGAGCAGCATTCTAAATATTTCATGTGAGTTGACTCATTTAATCCTCACTACAACTATAGAGGTAGGCAGCAGCCATGTCCCACCCCGCTACTTCTCATCTTTTAGAGGAGGTGGAAACTAATGCACAGAGAGGTCGAGTAACTTGCCTGGGGTTGCCCAGCATCCATTAAGTAGCAGATACCGGTTTCTCCCAAGTATTCTGGGTCCAGTGTCCATCCCAACCACCATGCTATGGGGGTCTCTCAACTGACTTTGAACCCAAGTTTCTTTCTTTTTTTTCCTTTTAAGACTTTATTTATTTATTTGACAAAGAGAGATCACAAGGCAGAGAGGCAGGCAGAGAGAGAAAGAGGAGGAAGCAGACTTCCTGCTTAGTAGAGAGCCTGAGGTGGGGCTCGATCCCAGGACCCTGGGATCATGACCCGAGCCGAAGGCAGAGGCTTTAACCCACTGAGCCACCCAGGCGCCCCTGAACCCCAGTTTCGACTTGTAACCAACCGTGTGGCCCTGGAGCAGGTTTTTAGCTGTGTTTCACCTTCAGTTTCTCCCTCTGTACAATGGGGCATCGACGCTTTTCTGGCAGCAAGACAGCCGGAGATGAAAAGAGAGGACACGTCTGAAAGTAGGTGACTTTTCCTCCTAAGGAAATAAGCAAATCCTCTCTTTCACTGTTAAGGGCTGTGCTTTGAAGGATCACAGGAGATCAGGGTGCTGAGTCATCCCCAGAGAACACCCAGAACATGCTCCTCTCCCCGGGAAGCTGGGGAGCGGCTCTCCACCAGTAAGACCAGCTCCACCCTGGGGCCTTGACTTTATTATCACCCGTGTTATTTTTAAAAATGTTTTATACACCTGCATTTTTTTTTTTTTTGTCTTCAACGAGCTGGTGATTCTTAAGTCCCTTAGGAAAAGCTTCAAGCCAAGGGCAAAACGAAGCCTGTGCGTTTATGTAACTTGACACATCTTAGCCACGTTCGGGAATTCTGCTTCACACCCGTTACACTCCGGGTTTTAAATAGCATCCTCTAAGAACAGGTCACTGTTGACAGAGCCACTGTAGGTATCAGGTGGAAAGAGATGCTCTCAATGCAGAAGATCTGAAAAGCTTTTTTTTTTTTTTTTTTTTTGGACAAAATGTGCATGGATTTGAGGAGTTGTGGGGGGGAGGAAAGAGGGAGGGGTAGGGAAATGGAGGGAGAAGGAGAAAGGATGGAGGACATTGCAGGTTGGACCTCTGAGTGGAAAGATCCTCCTGAATTTATAAACATGCCAGGAGGTAGGGATGGGCGTGGGAAACTGGGCTGATCAAACGGAGAAAGATTATGTCCCCTGCTCAACAAGTTTCTGCTGTTCCAAGTTGCCTTTTGCAGTCAGAACACACTTCAGGAAAGGAAACTCTTCTCTCTGGGAACTCAGACGGTCTTACCATCCAGGACTTAGTTCTCTTACCTCCGAGGATCTGAGCGTCCTGTGTGCTGGTGAGCTGGGAGGGAGATCACAACAGTAGGCTCTTGTGATGGTGAAGTTCATGTGTCAGCTTGACTGGGGCTGTGGGGTCACCAGACATTTGGTTTTACGTTATTCTGGGGAGTCCATGCGGGGGGTTCTGGGTGAGACGAGACATTTGGACCAGTGGACGGAGTAAAGCAGATTGCCTTTCCCGGAGCAGGTGGCCTCGTGCAACCCACTAAAGGCCTGAAAAGAACAAAAAGGCTGAGAAAGCGGGAAATTTGCCTGCTTTCAGCTGCGATATTGATCTTTTCCTCCCTGTGGACTTGAACTGAAAAATCAACTCTTCTCGGGGCTTGAGCCTGCCAGCTTTTGGCCTAGAGGTATACCATCGGCTCTCCTGCTTCTCCAGGTGGCTGACGATAGATCTTGGGACTTCTCGGCCTTGATGATCAAGTGAGCCCCTTCCTTATAATGAAATAATCAATCGCTCAATCAGTCAATCAAATCTCTTATTGCTTCTGTTCCATGGGAGAATCCTGACTACCACAGCCCTGTTTATTCTCAGAAACTTCCATCTGGATGCCTTCTCTGGCTAGCAAAGACCTAGGAAGTTGGAGAAGGCTGATTAAGATAAAGGGATATTGGCTCTAGCACTTTGTAAAACAATCTGGAATTACCTAGTAAAAATGAGCATGTACTTACCTCTACAACCAGTAGTTTCTCCCCTGGGGATACCCTGGAGCAGCTCTGTATGACTGGGTAAGCCCGAGCTCCGTGTGGCTATTTCAATTTAAATTCATGGAAATAAAATGAAAAGTATAGTCATTCATTAGTGCTACTATTTCAAGGGCTCGTTCATCGACTAAGCCTAATGGCTGTTCTATTGGAAAGCATCCACACTGTTGTACATGTCCATCAATCTAGCACTGCCCTAAAGAAACTCTCATTCGGACACTCTCCCTCGGTGACCGAGCCACCCAGGCACCCCTACCTGTCCCTTTTTAAAGGAAAAATGCTAAGAAACGGAAGCAAGTTTATGATCTTTGATATCTTTGCATCAATGTCTCAGATACATCGAACCCAGTAGGTCCAAGTCCAAACTCAGGATCCCCGTGCCATCCCCCAGGCCTGCCCCCACCAAGCACAGCTCTGCAAGTGGTCCGGCACCACCATCTACCACGGAAATGCCAAATGCTGAAGTCAGATATCATTCTTGACTCCTTCCAATTTGCCGCCTTGCGTATTCAAACCATTCCCAAACTGAGTCCATTTTACCCCCTAAAGTAGTTTTTTTTTTAAAGATTTTATTTATTTATTTGACAGAGAGATCATAAGCAGGCAGAGAGGCAGGCAGAGAGAGAGGAGGAAGAAGGCTCCCTGCTGAGCAGAGAGCCCGATGAGGGGCTCGATCCCAGGACCCTGAGATCATGACCTGAGCCGAAGGCAGCGGCTTAACCCACTGAGCCACCCAGGCGCCCCCCCAAAGTAGTTTTAAAAACTGTCCACTTTCCTCCATCGTCATGGCCAACACCCAAGTGCACATTCCCACCTCTGTCCCTGATCTCAAGAACCTCCCAGCCTTCTACCCAGCTGCCCTCCGGGCCAGGGTACCACAGCCACAGGGAGCCTTTGGAAATGCAAATCAGACCACGCTCCCAGTTTTAAACACTTTCCAGAATGTGTTACTGTGATTAAGCCTACCTGATACCGCCAGGTCCATTCCTGTCTCTTCTGCTTTCTGTTCTCCCTTCATCGTTCCTCCGCCCCAGCCCCTACCCCTGATCTGCACCCCACACACACTCCATGCCCTTTCCTGCCACTGAGGCCATTTTCCATGCTGTTCCTTCTGCCTGGACTCCTTCTCCCACCATCCTCTTTGCCTGGTTGACTTTCCCTCTCCCTCCAGAGCTCAGATCCAGGGAAGGGAAGCCTTCCCAGGACTTCCCGGTCTGTGTCCAGTGTTATCCCCCAACCACCATCCTTTTCTTGGAAGACTTTCCCTCTACTTAGATCTCCATGCATTGGCGTGAGTATGTGCTCACTATCCTTCTCCTCCCAGACACTGGCCTTGCTGAGAACGGAGGCTGATCTGTTTTCACTCCCAGCACATGCCCAAGCTCAGAGCAGGTGCACAGTGAATACTTATATCATCGATGAACAAGAGCTCATCTTCCCGCTTCTCCCAGTGCCTGACCCATTGCAAGGGCTCCCCTGGGGCTGGCAAGTCCAGGTAGTGAGAGGGGCCTGGCCCTGTGAGGCTTAGACAGATGGTGGATCCAGTTCATAGCATTCCAGCGGAATGACAGCATGACATACAACTTGCCGTGTAGACACTTTGAGAAGTGTATGAGTTTCCCATGGCTGCTGTAACAAAGTCCCACAGAGTTGGTGTCTTAAAATAACACATATATGCTCGTACACTTCTGGAGACCAGAGGTCTGAAATTGGCATCACTGGGCTGAAATCAAGCGTCCGCGGGACCACGCTTCTCCTGGAGGTTGCAGGGGAGAATCTTTTTCCTCGTGTTTTCCAGTTTCTAGAACTGCATTTCTCACAGTCCTTGGCTGGTGGGCCCTTCTGCTCCTGTCAAAGCCAGCAGAAGGGAATCTTTAAATCTCTCTCTGCTGACATCATCCCATCTCCTCCCTCTTCTCCACCCAAATCTCACTCTATCTCCCTCTTATGGGGCTGCTTGTGAGTACATTTAGAACCCGCCAGAATAACCCAGATAAATCTCCCCATCTCAAGATCCTTAATGTAATTCCACCCGCAAAGTCCCCCATATTCCTAGCTTCCAGGGATTAGGCCGTGCATATTTCTGAGGGACATTATCCAGCAGGCCACATTAGGAGAGACCGATAGCAAATCGCACTGGGGCTCAGCATCGAGCTGGAGTCTCAGTGTGGCCATGATGGTGACAGATAGGGCCATGGCTGAGCTGAGCAGAGGGAAAGGCACCCCCTACGTGGAGAATGTACATTGCTTGATCTTATGCTAAATTCTCATTATTTTTTGAAATCTCCCAAAGAAGTGGCATCTTATGAGACAAAGAGGGAGAGGGGGAGGGAGCACCTTGGTAATGCACACACGGCGGCCTGACAGTTAAGGGTTTTCTCACTCTCCCTGCGTGTTTCTGGAGCAGTGCTGATTTGAATGGCAGCAGAACTTGAGAAGGGCTCGGTGGTATCACTCGATGATCTCAGCAGAGGGTTCAGCTTTTCCTAAGCGCTCCGTGTGGAATCAGATAACACTGGACTGGGCTGGCTTCATTTCCACATTGTCTCTTCCCATGAGAGCCAGCCCTCCCTTGATATTTCCTAGGCAGGATGCTCACAGAGAAAAGGAAGGACGGAAGGTACAAACGGCTTAGAGGGTGTGCCTTGGTGTTTCCCGTCCATGAGCTTTGCTGGCCCCCATCCCCCAGGAAATGTAAATATCCTGATTTACATCTTTCACTTTATTTAATTGGCTGCTATTCGCTGAATGATCAGATACGCGGATTTTTTTTTTTCCTTCTGGAATTTTGACCCACTCTGGGTCTTTCTTTCCTCCATCCCCTAAAATCCTCAGGGGTTTTGAATTATATGAAGTCAATCCAAGACACTCCTAGTTGGGGTTCTGCCAGTGGGAAGGAAGCCGTATTGTCACTTCTGGGTGTCCTCATCTCGGACAGCATGGCCTTCTGATCAAGAGAGAGACCTATACTTGTTCTAGGTTAGATTATACGTACGTTGGAACTCTAGCTCTGTCATTTCCAGGCTGTGCAGTCTTGGTCAAATATTTAACCTCTCAGAGCCCCAGCTGTCTCACCTGTCAAACGGCGATGGCTCCAACATTGCACAGGGTGGTTATGGGGAATAAAGGAAGTCATTTATACATGAAGTGCTCAGACCAGTGCCTGCCACAATGTAAGCGCTCAGGAAATGTTACTTTCCTTTGCTTCCAGAAGTAGTCGAGTTTGGAAAAGAACAGACATGTTTGTAAGAGCAGATGTTGGGCCTGCACTCTTGGTGACTAGTCGTACAGTTATGTATCTTGAATAGGGGGCACGGGAGAAGGGAGGGAGATTGGGAGGTAGACTGAAGGTCTCCTCCGTGACAAGGAAGTTCAGACTGGAGAGCAGGCTCGGGGCACTTGAGATGTGTCTCGAGACAACTGAAGGACTGCCCGGTAGAAGAGGGAGACTGTTTCTTCTTTGTGCAACCGGGACCAAACACAGATGCCGCTGGCGAATCAGGTTACCATCTCAGCCCGAGAGAGAGCACCCCAAACACTTGGAGCTATAAAAAGTGGGAGACTTGGGAGATCTTGAATTTCCACACCTGGGGATGTTCAAGTGTTGATTTATTCCTTCCTTCATGCAGCCGGCATCTACGATATTATTATCATGGGTCAGGTCCTGGGAACGTGGGAATGAACAGTGTAGATGAGAGCTCTGTCTTAATGGCATCTGGGGGAGGACAAAAAATGCATGACTCCTGGGGAGGATACGGAAGCTTCAGATGGGTGATGGGGAGGAGGGACAGTGAGTGCCAGGATACTATGCTCAATTCTTAAGGTCTCTGTCTCTCCTTACACCCCTTTGCAGGCCAGAGCTGACTGGTCCAGACTGACTCAGAGTCTCTCTCCTTGGGATACAGGGAGACTGGGCCAGTTCGGTGATGGATTTGCAAACCAAAGTCAGTGGATGAGCACAGAAAGCCTGTCTTTGGGAAGGAAGGAGGATAGCACAGCTGCCTGAGAGTAGCAAACAAGAGAACTGTCGTCTCGGAAAGCAGAGAACGATCTTGGCTATGACGTTCCCATTCCAGTCCCCAAGCAGCTCAGCTGAACTGGGCCTTTCTATAGGATGTTGTATCTTCTTACCCCCTGGGTGTCTGCTGTCCGGACCCTTGGAGAAAGGCCTCACACTTGTGTGGCCGCAGCCTGGGGAAACCCCAAATTTTCCGCTGTGCTGTTAGTGAATTTCAGGGTTTCCCTGCTCTGCTTTTCTCTGCCCCCAGGCTTGGTTCCCTGCATCCTGGAACCCCATCCACGTGGGTAGGTGACCTGGATGCTTCACCAGTTTCCATAATGACAGAACAGGACAAAGCCCTATGCTACTTCCACAGGTCATCCGAGGAGTTGCCGAACTAAACATCCAGAAAGGGCTTGCACTGAGCCCTTCACAGCTATTTAAAAACCCAGCTTGACATTCTCAGCTAATGGGCTCCTTTTAGGCATCTTGTACCAAGCGGTTGCTTTTTCCTGGCCCTTCTCTACTTCCAGGGCCCAGGTTCATCCACCTAGCTCAGACCTCTCAGTTCCCAGGAAGACAACTTCCCCTTCCTGTCCTTTTTTTTTTTTTTTAAGAGTTTATTTATTTATTTGACAGACAGAGATCACAAGTAGGCAGAAAAGCAGGCAGAGAGAAAGGAGGAAGCAGGCTCCCTGCTGAGCATAGAGCCCGATTCGGGGCTCGATCCCAGGACCCGGGGATCATGACCTGAGCTAAAGGCAGAGGCTTTAACCCACTGAGCCACCCAAGTGCCCTCTTTTTTTTTTTTTTTTTTAAAGATATGTTTCAGGGAGGGACAGAGGGAGAGAGAGAATCTCAGGCTGACTCCATGCTGAGCATGGAGCCCGAGATCAAGGACGTGGGCCAAAACCAAGAGTCAGATGCTCAATTGACTGAGCCACCCAGGTGCACCCTCCCTCCCAGTCTCACGCAGAGCAGTTTCACCTGCTTCCAAAAAGCCATTGTGCCAAAAGACACCTGGGCTCTCAGACACACTACCCCAGCTGTTTGTCAAGTTAAGATTCTAAGCAAAAACTCTTTCTTCCCCAAGATAGATCTGGGCACCAGCTGTCAAATTGATAACACTTCTCCCCATTTTTTTGGTTAAACTATCTTTCATCAGATGAGCTTGAGACAATTTCTGTTCCTTCTAGCCCATGCTGGGAGGGTCTCTTGAAACCATAGCTCAGTCAGGAACCCAGAATCCCATTCCTTGTCTGTTTCCGGTTAAAGGTGGGAGATCCAAGAGGCAGACAGGAAGTGCAGTGTTGATTCACTGAGGGCCGCCATGTTTGGATGAGGAGGCAATCAGATAGAGAAGACATGGAGGTTCCAGCTCCTCCTGACTTTCGCCGATTTCCCAACCAGCTTGTCATCCCCACGGCTGGCCCTGCTGACCAACAGCAGTCCTCCATCTCTTAGACCCTTGGAAGCCAAGACAACAGCCTCCCAAAGACCCCTCCACCTGCCTTTCCTCTACAGCCCCACCTTGCTGGCTGTATGTACCTGACTTCTCATATGGCTGGTGACTCCCCTGGTCTTCCACCACCCCTCCCAGACCTGCGTGTCCCCAACTCCTCCCACGATGGTGAAAAGTCCAGTTCCTACAGTGTATCCCTTGCCCCATAATTCATGGTGGTTCTGCTTTCCTGAGGGAGCCCTGACTGACACACATCCAGAGCCTTTCCAGAAGAGACTCATCTTCTTATTTTCTTTTCCTAATTTTTTCTTGATGAGAATTGGCCTCAGTCTGAAAGTGTAAAATCTTCCCAGCATTAGCATGGCTCCTGGAACGGCAATAGGTACCTCTCTTTCCAGTTGCTTCTAACCGTGATCAGAATCAGAATGAAATGTGTTTGTGGTCTCTCGTGGCTCATGAAAATCCCAAAGCCATCTGTTGTCTTCATCCTCGTGTCCGTTATCAGAATACACTGATTAGGCTTTTAATTGAACCTGGTGCCGTATTTATCGAGAAACTCACAACAATTAGCTTTCTAAAAGCTTATCACCGGAACCCGAATATATAATCATTCAGCGACAGTCACTTTCAACTCGCTCCATGGCCTACCTGTGTTTGCCCTCGAAAAACCAACACATAATCTCCTTTTTTTTTTTTTTTTTTTTTTAATTTTTCCAAGAGATCAAGTGAGCGAGCTGAGAGCTGGCAGTTAGGGAATTTCTGAGCTTCTTCACCAAACTGCAGAGGGATTTGGGGGATCAGAATAGAATAGGATCAACGTGGATTCTGGAGCCGGATGGTGCAGGGAGTCACTCCCAGCCTTACCACGGACGGACTGCGGAAACTTTAAGCTTTGAGTCCCTCATCTGTAAAACCGGTACAAATATAATTCACACCCTTCGGAATGAAGAATAAATGAATGAATGTGCAAAAAGAACTAGTATAGAGCCCAGCTCCTGTAAGCACTTCTCACGTAGTCATGAGAATGCTTATCCGTGCCTTCTGTGACCCCAGGAGGGAGTCGTGGACCTCGAGTTTGGCCCGAGACAGAAATGGTGCAATTATAAAATGAGATCTGAATTTCACTTTGAAAGCAGCACTTTAGAAAATGCCTGGATAAGCTAACATTTTGGCTTCCCGTGAGGTTTCCCCAGATAGAGCTTGGTGAGCTGGACCAGGTTATGAAAAGGGACCTCTGCACCCTCCTTGCCCCAGCAGAGGGTGATTATCCGCTGTCGCTCCTTGTCTCCAGGTGCTGGTGCTGCCTCTTAGACGCATTAGGACTGGCCTAGCACAATTTAGAGAGGATGTGTCTCAGGCTGTGATGATCTCGGATTAAATTCAGGGAGACTTGCCCAGGGCATCATTAACTGCCTGGAGGAGTCAGTCCTCCAGCCATCTGTCGTCTGCCATCCCTCTGTCTGGTTTTTCCTTTGGTCACATTGAGCCATCTTGAGAAACTTGGAGAGGTCCTCTCCTCTTGCTGCGTTGGCACGGTAAATGAGAAGCACAGCGTGGTCAGGGGTTCGGCTTTGGGGCTGAACCAGCACCACATTTAGAGATGGTACCTGGGTTGAGATGTTGGCTGTGGGACCAAGTGCTGCTGGGGAATGTGACGTAGTCAGCAACAGCTAGAGGAAGCCTAATGGAGTGATCGAAGGTCAAGAGCTTTATTTGGGTAAGAGCTGATATCCCAGCAGAGCCACTCACCTGCTCTGTGATCTTGGGCAAATTGCTTACCTTCTCTGTAACTCTTTGGTTTAGTGTTTGATGTTTTTGAGCAAATACGCATCCTTCTTCCATACCAACTTTCTGATTCTCTGACCCCAACTGAATATCCAACCATTTAATTCAATTTTGACACCACCTACCTGGAGTTAGGGTCGGATCCCGCAAGTTAAAGGGCTCATTCCCTGCCAAGACTGCACTCACTTCAGATGCCTGTCACAACTTCCGGGCATGCCTACACTTCTGTCCAGCCAACTACAATTTTGCGGTTCCCACATCCCTCCCCCTAGATTGGATAATTCGCTAAATTGGCTCAGAGAATTTAGGAAAGCATTTTGCTTGTGTTGACTGGTTTATCTTGAAGGCTACACCTCAGGAACAGCCAAATGGAAGAGAGGCATGGGGCACAAGACAGGGATGGTGGGGTGATGCCGAGCTTCCATACCCTTTCCAGGCACACTAGCCTGCCCAGCCCATGTGTGTCCACCAAGCCAGAAACTCCTTGAATCTCACTGTTCAAGCATTTTTATAACTTAGTCTGCATTCCTTTCCTCTTTCTTCAGAGTCTGGGGAGGGAGGTAGAGACTGAAAGCGCCCACCTTCTAATCACAGGTTTGGTCTTTCTGGTAGACCAGCCCCTACATGACACTAATGTGTAGTTCCACTCTGATCACCTCATTGGCAGGAACTCGGGTGTTTGTTCTCAAGGGGATCATTAGGAATGACAAAAGACACTCTTTACCCTCCGGAAATTCCACCCAGGGTTTTAAGAGCTCTGTGCTAGGAGCTAGGGACAAAGACCAAATATATTTTATGATAGTTCCACTGGGATACTTCCCAGACCCACAGGTGGAGGCCTGAAACCACACAGAACACCAAACTCTACATGTATACCATGCTTTTTCTTAAGACATACATACCTATGAGAAAGGTTCATTTATAAATTAGGCACAGTAAGAGATTAACAGTAGCTAACAATAAAACAGAACAATTATAACAATACAGTGTATAAAAGATATGTGAATGTGGCCTCCTCACATCTTGGAGCTAACCCTTGTTGAAAGCATTTGAAGAGGCTCCTGATGGCAGGGATGGGACAAAGGACGGGGGTCCTGGGGCAGAACGGGACAAGCTGGTGTGTCTGTGGAGCACTTCTAGTCAGTGTGTTGTAGTGACAATTGTCAGGGCTCCGGAGTCAGACTGCCTCCTTGCAAATCTTGCCTTCGTCCTTTGTCAGCTGTGTGATATTGGACAATTTACTCAACCTCTCTGAGCCTTCTATAAAGTTAAGAATGATAATACCTGCCCTATAGATTAAATGAGACAGTGCCAGGTCCAGTTCCAGACCGGGGTCTGTGCTCAGGTGAAGGCTAGCTGCTGTTAGTACTAGACCAGCGTGCAAGATGACTGTGGCTGTGGGCAAGGTAGGTTTGGGAGAGGAGCTGGTGCATTGGTGGGAGCTCAGCAGATATCGGAGAAAGGACTGCGCAGGAGGGCCCCAGCACCACCCAGAGGGGGGTCAAGAATAGAATATTGATACCCGAATGCAAAGCAGGATATGTAATTGGATTTCTCTGGGGGGTGACTCACCCCCTTTGATAAATGCTGTTGCCCTCCTGAGGTCTCTATCATGCGATTTGGAAAATTTTCCACCTGCACTTGCCGTCTCGAGGTCTCATTTTAATGAAACTCCAGGACTGTGTGTACTCTGTGCCCGCCTGCCTGCCTGCTCTTCTTGATCACAGGCTGACTGCCACGTGTCAGGCACAGGTGACGTTCGAGAAGCACGGAGGGAGGAGGCAGGGTGCTTTAAAGGGTGCACATGGGCGATTTAGGGAGAAACACAAGTGCCCAGGTGATTATCGGGGGTGGGGGGAGGGGAAGTGGATGGACGGTGGTAGGACATGGGGTCTTGGCAATGAGAATGTAAGAGCACCCGACCAAGCCCGGAGGCATTGGCAAGGCCATCTTGGGGGCTGCTTAAAAATTAGTCTGAGGTGAAGGTGCTCTGATCCCGGCAAGACTTAAAGGGAGAATGGGCTTGAAGACTGTAGGTCAGGATTCGCACAGACCTGCAGGTGGGCTGCTAGCCCCAAATGGGCTCTCCCTGGCTACAGAGGAGGCCAAAGAGATAAAAGAGATAAAAAGGAGGGGTTTCTGCTGTGGTTACAGTGACCCAAGGCTGGCGGGATTTGGCTCTGCAGAAAGTGGTGTCCTGTGGTAATTTTAAAACAAAAACAAAATGTCTTAAAAAAAAAAATTATCTACTTATTTGAGAGAGAGAGAGCACAGCAGGAGGGGCAGAGAGGGAAAGAGAGAATCTCAAGCTGACTCCACACTGAGCACGGAGCCCCGTGCAGGGCTCGATCCCACGACCCTGAGATCATGACCTGAGCCAGAATCAAGAGTCGGCTGCTTAACCAACTGTGCCACCCTGACCCCGCAAAACACAAAACGCTTTAGAAGTCATCAAGATACCACACCAAGCGTCTTTTCCAATCGCAGTGGCTTCAGATAATACATGCGTATGGTGAAAAAAAAAAAAAAACGCAGAGAAGCAAATGAAAGAAATAAAGTTTGCTTCAAAATCATCATCGTAACATTTTGAATGGAGTTAATGCATAGGTACTGTGCAAAATTGGATCCTAACCTTTGTGAACCATTTTTATATGGTTTCTTCTCTGATATCAATCACATCTTTCCTGAGCGCCATTTTTAATGCCTGTGTTATGAATTCCGAAATGCATACATCACACATTTAAGTCAGCAGTCTGCTATTATCGGTGGATACTTAGGTTGCTTTTTGTTTTTCGTGATTGCAAATAAGGTTGTCCTGAACATAATCACTGCTAAGTTTTCATGGTACCCTTTAAACGACCTCTTTAGGGGTGCCTGGGTGGCTCAATGGGTTAAGCTTCTGCCTTCGGCTCAGGTCATGATCTCAGGGTCCTGGGATCGAGTCCCGCATGGGGCTCTCTGCTCAGCGGGGAGCCTGCTTCCCCCTCTCTCTCTGCCTGCCTCTCTGCCTACTTGTGATCTCTCTCTCTCTGTCAAATAAATGAATAAAATCTTAAAAACAAACAAACAAACATCCTCTTTAGGATGAAACCTTAGAAATGGAATCAGTGGGCTCAAGAGTTTAAATGTTTTCAAAGCCCTTAACACAGTTTTCCAATTGTCCCCAGCTTTCTTCACCCATTAGTCCATGGGCCGTATTTGCTATTTCTTTCTTTTTTTTTTTTAATAATTTTTCATTTTTTAATTAACATATCGTATTTGCTATTTTTGCTTGAGGCTTTTCGTCCCTGTCTTCCCAGGCTCCCACATTGCAAGAAACCTGTCAACAGAGGGCTCTCCAGTGGCCATGGGGAGAGATGAGTCTAGGAGAGGCAACAATTATTCTAACTACTGAGGCCTTCAGGACACTTCCCTCTTCCCCCGGCACAACGCCCCCCCCCGCCCCCCCGCCCCCGCCCCCGCCCCCGCCCCTGGGCTTGGAAGTGAACCTGTTGTTGAAACTCTGGCCTCCCTCTTCTCATAGGATTACCAGAGAAAACACGGGATTCTATGTTAGATCTGAATTTCAGATAAACCACAGATTCTGTTTTTAGAGCATGTATGTTCCAAACAAATACTGCCTGGGCTGTTCTTTTTTTTTTTTTTTAAAGATTTTATTTATTTATTTGACAGACAGAGATCACAAGTAGGCAGAGAGGCAGGCAGAGAGAGAGGAGGAAGCAGGCTCCCCACTGAGCAGGGAGCCCGATGCGGGGCTCGATCCCAGGACCCTGGGATCATGACCTGAGCTGAAGGCAGAGGCTTTAACCCTCTGAGCCACCCAGGCGCCCCATCCTGGGCTGTTCTTATACTAAAAATTATTTGATACTTATCGGAAAATCCAATATAATTGGGTGCCCTGGTTTTTGTTTTTTGTTTGCTAAATCTGGAAACCCTAACCCCTTGGTGTCTTCCCTCATCAATTCTCTGTTGGCTGTATTTTCTCAAGAGGTCCTCTTGGGAAAAGCTTGCAGGTTGGCTGGCCATAACTTTGTAACGGTTGTTGAGTTCTTCCTTGTAGAGGTGGAAAATTATATATGGAACTACGTGCTATTACTGGGCATTTATAGTGATTCTTTTTCTCTCTTCCCGTCTCTTCTCCTTCCTCTCTCCCTCTCCCTTCACCTCCTCCTCCTTCTTTTCCCCTCCCGTCCTCACTTGTTTGAGCCTTAATCTTTATCCACATCTTTAATTCTTTTTTTACAGATTTTATTTGAGAGAGAGAGAGAGAGAGAGAGAGAGAGAGAGCACATGAGCAGGAGGGAGAGGCAGAGGGAGAGAGAGAAGCAAACTCCCTGCTGAGCAGGGAGCCCAGCACGGGGCTCCATCCCAGGACCCCGAGATCATGACCTGAGCTGAAGGCAGATGCTTAACTGACTGAGCCACCCAGGCACCCTATCCACGTCTTTGATTCTTGGTGAACCACTTAGCCAAAGGACTCAGGGCTAGGATTAGAGAAACCCAGGGCCAGAACCCCTCTCCTTTCCTAGTTTGCTGAGCCGTCCAAGGGAGAACATACGTCTCAGTCTAGGCTCTATCTTGGTAGGAGATTGGGGGACAAACATAGTAAATAAGGAATGAAATCTCAGAACTTTGTGTCTCCTTTAGAGAGACAGAGGACACACAGAAGGACAAATATGGTTGCAGAAACTGCCAGATCGCAGTAGCTGGTGCCTGCAGGCAATCTGTTGGCAAACCTTCTATGCTTTGGGCACAGCCCTATACCTCGCGGGAGCCTGGAGCAGAGAGCAGGCTGGACCCTTAGTGAAAAGCAGCAGGACCCAGAAGAACCCCACCGGCTTGCCGTGTGGCCTTGGTGGCTGGCCTGGGTCCTCAGTGGCTGGTGCAAGTGAAAACTGAGTCAGGAAGCCCGGCACACAGTAGGCTCTTAGTAAGTATTTTCTGGATGACTGATTTATTCGATGAGTCCACAAATCAGTGCATCCAGGATCAATATTCCCTTCTCAGGATTTCTTCATCCATATAAGCTGAGAGCTCTTCCAGCCCCCGCAACTTGATTAGTCTCTGATTAACGCATGGTTCTTTCTGAAGATCAGGACGCAACGAAATGTTTCTACAAAGAACCAGCCAGTAAAAATCTGAGAGTCCAGCAGGCCACAGTACAGTCTCTATTCCGATGACCTCTGCTGTAAAGAGAGAGCAGCCAGTGACAGCACGTGAACGAATGGGCATCGCTGTGTTCCAGTAAAACATTATTTATAGGCACTGAACTTTGAATTTCATGTAATATTCATGTGTCCAGAAATTTTATTCTTCTTCTGATATTTTGCTATTTAAAAATGTAAAAAACATTTTACGAACGGCCGGCTGGAAGGCTCAGTCACGTAAGTGTCTGACTCTTGGTTTCGGCTTAGGTGGTGATCTCAGGGTCGTGAGATGGAACCCTCTGCTGGCCTCCGCGCCGAGTGTGGAGCCTGCTCGAGAGTCTCCCTCTCCTTCTGCCCCTCCTCTCCACCGCATGTGTGCGTGCTCTCTCTCGCAAAAAAACAAAACAAAATCCAGAAACAGAACAACAACAACAACAAAAACCTTCTTACCTCATGCAGTGTACCAAAGCAGACGGTGGGCTGGGTTTGGGCTGTGGGCCACAGCTCGTCCACACTGCTCAAGATTCATGAACAAACCTGTCCTCTACGAAGTTCCTGAGCACTTTAAACAGAAAGTTCAGAGTGAGGGTGCTCTTTCTTCTTGCTGTGTACATATGGGTCCCCACATCTGCCAGACTGGCTTGCACAGACCCATTGCCAGGCCATGCTTTCACTCTACAACCTAAGATGACTCCCATGGTCGTCCTTTGTAACCCAGACCCACCAAGATGTCCTGTGCTGGTGGACGCTTCACTGCCGCATCCTCGGGGACACCACGCCCTTTTCTCGAGTCAGTATTTGAGTGAGCTGCCCCCTTTGCCTGAGTGCCTGGCACCCACCCTTCTCCCTGACCATCCAGGTTGTGCTCCTGTAAGTGGCCCTCAAGCTGAGAAAACTGCTCCCCTCCAACTACTCTGGTATCTGTCTTCCCTGAACTCCTCCCACCATATGGCTTGGAACCTGCATATTCCCCACTGGAGAGACCAGACTGCCTAAGTTCAAGTCCCTGTCACCTACTCCGTGACCTTGAACAAGTTCCTGACATCATGGGAGGGGTGATAATAATAGTACCCACCTGGGAGGGTCGTGGTGAGAGTTAATTGAGATGTTTTGTGTAAAATGTTTAGGCCAGGGCACCGGGGTGGCTCAGTTGGGTAAGTGCCGTCAGCTCAGGTCATGATTCCAGAGTGCCAGGATCAAGTCCCTCCTTGGGCTCCCTGCTCAGCAGGGAGCCTGCTTCTCCCTCTCCAGCTCCCCCTGCTTCTGTACTCTCTGTGATAAAATTAAAAAAAAAAATTTTTTTTAAGGGAGTATTTATACAGTAACAAAAGATCAGAAATACCCTTCCAGGCCTAAAGCAAAATTCACCAATATTGTTGATAATTTTTTCAGGTCAATTGTTAATTGACATGCAACATGCACACAGAAAAGGTTACAGACCCCCACGGTTCAGTGTGATGAGTTTTTTCAGTGCTAGTAATTTCCTTTGACTCAAAAGGGAGCTGATCTAGAAAAGGGGACAGAAGAGTCATCTGCACTCCAGGGAGGTGACGTGACATTCTTTTGGGAACAGAGGGTCGCATCTAGGAACAAGGATCGGGTTAGGGTTACAACTGAAGGAGAAGCCACTTAACACCCAGACCTTGAACTTGCCTCAGGGAGCAAACAGGCAGCTTACTTCTCAGTCATGCCTCACAAAGACGTCCCTCTCATAGATGTGTCACCTAAGCCCATGGCAGGCACCTGTCTGGGCCCTTGATCCCCGACAGGATGCAGAAAGGCAGCTGAGCCCACGGGCTCCCTGGAGATGTCTCAGTGCTTCTTCTCCCTCTGGGGACAGCATCTGAGCTCATTAATCCAAGAACACTAAAAAGATGCCCACATTCATCATCTCCAAGCCATTTGGTTTGAGGAAATGGAAATAGCTCATGAAGGTGAGGCTCTTTCTCTGACGCAGGAATGCTGGCAAAGATTTTTCAGGAGTGTCTGTGAGGCAACAGCCAAGGCTGGAGGGGCCGACGGAAGTGGCCTTCTCCTGTGCACCTACTAGATGTGTGCGAAGCTCAGGGCTGCCTGCTCTAGGCCCTAAGCTTTCTTCACGTTCATGCAACCCCAACACAAGGGTGTTATTCCTTTTCCAAGTGAGGGCAGCGAGCCCCAGAGCAGTGAAGGGACCTGCCCACAGTGTACAGTCAGTGAATGGTGGAACTGAGATGTGCATTCAGGTCTGGCTGGCTCTGGGTGCTAGTAGAATATGGCCCCAGGGGTCACCTCATTTTATACATGAGGAAACTGAGCTCCTGGAGGGAGGAATGGCCTGCCTCAAGTTATTACGGTATAATAAGAAGAAAGGGCACAGCAGCCCTGTGCCCCTTCCCCGTACCTTGCTCTGTGTTTCCTCCTCCTCAGGCTGTTCACCTGTATCCTTTGTAATATTGTTTATAATAAATCAGCAAATGTAAATAACTGTTTCCTCAAATTTCACGAGCAGTTCTAGCAAAGTACTGAACCTGAGGAGGGTGTCACAGGAACCCCAATTTATGGCCAGTTTGTCAGAAGAACAGGTGATTGGGGCTGGCAATCAGTATCTGAAGCAAGGGTAGGCTTATGGGACAGAGCCCTTAGTCTTGGGGTCTTGTTAATCCGAGGCAGCAAGTATCAGAGTTGAGTCAAACTGGAGGACACCTGCCTACAGTTGGACATCCGTCAAGAACTGGAGAGTTGCTTGGTGCAGAAGAATGCACACATTTGATGTCAGATGTGTAGAGTGTATAGAAAAACAGAACTTTCCTTTTGGGAGAAGTTCGTGGTGGGACTTAGGCTGGGGTCCAGGCTCCAAGCGCTAGACTCATCTCTGGATGAGTGTTCCTGCTTTTTACCCATCCCCAGAATGCCAAGCATCCACAATTTATAAGAGCCAGATAGGGCACCCAGGTGGCTCAGTGGGTTGTGCGACTGCCTTTGGCTCAGGTCATGATCCCGGACTTCCAGGATGGAGTCCCGCATCGGACTCCCAGCTCCTTGGGGAGTCTGCTTCTCCCTCTGACCTTCTCCTCTATCATGCTCTCTCTCACTCATTCTCTCTCAAATAAATAAATAAAATCTTTTTTAAAAATTTCTTTAAAAAAAAAGAAGAAAGAGCCAGATAAATATGATTTTTTAAAAGTTGGGCTTCTCCTCCATCAGTCTATTTTGACCTTCACATGGCAGTCTCTGCTGGATTTCCAATAGGCTCCAGACCATGCTATTTTCAAAGATATTTTGTAGAGTAGGTGCGTTATTATTCTGACAGAGCTTGATCGCCTCTCCAGCCCAGAGCTGGTAAAATGACCAATTTCCTCCACCGTCCCAGCATGAAAGGCTGGGATGGAGAATGGCACGAGCTGGCTTCTTTTCCCTGCTGCGTTCATCAGGTTCTTGGAGATGACATCACTCTCTCTCTCTCTCTGGAACAAGCTGGCAATAGTAGAGTTTGGTTTCCAGGACTTAGCTCTCTTCCTGCAGAGAACTGGACTAACATGCCTTATTCAAAAGGTCCAGCCAAGCTTCAAAAGTGCTTTGCATGAACTAGTGAAATGCTTTCGTAACAATATAATTTGATAGGACTGAAATTCCGTTCATGCTTGCAATGAGCAGTACATATATTTGTTTTAGTCAAAGCACACATATCCATGCACATGTATCAGTGAAAATGTCTTCAACTCTAAGTAACAGAACATTCCCTTAAGAATGTCTTAAATCTTAAAGCTCCTGGGTGGCTCAGTCGGTTAAGCTACGACTCTTAACTTCAGCTCAGGTCATGATCTCAGGGTGGTGAGATCAAGTCCCACGTTGGGCTATGAGCTGGGCATGGAACCTGCTTAAGATTCTCTCTCTGCCCCTCCTCTCCTCCCAATTTTTAAAAACCTAATGTCTTAAATCTAGGATGGCCAACTGTCCCTGTTTGCCTGGGACAAAGCAGTTTCCCAGGACATGGGAATTTCAGTGCTGAAGCTGGGACAGTTCCAGGCCAACCAAGACAGCTGGTCAGTCTCCTTAAATCATAAGGACATTTAACATTGCCTTACCAAGAAGTCTGGATGCAGGTGATCTGAGCATCAGCAAGGTACCTCTTAGCTCCCTTCCCCTTGTCACTCTCGCCACAGTGACTGCAGAAGCGTCAGGACGAGGAGGTGGGTAGCACTCGGGTCTTGGATCATCTTTCCCAGGAGCGCCCCCAAGCAGACTTCCTCTTCCATCTCATTGGCCAGAAGTGGGTCTCATGGCTACCTCTAACTGCAAGGGAGCCTGGAAAAGTGGATGTCTGGCGAAGGCAGACGGGATTGGCATCACTCTTGCTGCAGACTGAATTTTCCCTCCCAAATTCCTATGGTGAAGCCTTGATTTCCAGTTTGATCGTACTTGGAGGTGAAGCCTATGGGAGGAGCTTAGGTCATGAGAGTGGAAACCCCCTGAGTGGGATTATGGCCCGTAATGACACAAGGGACCCCAGAGAGATGATTTCTTTCTTCACCATGTGAAGATTTAGCAAGAATGTGGCCATCTCCAAACCAGGAAGGAGACCCTCACCAGGAGCCAAACTTGGCTGATATCTTGATCTTGGACTGCTTAGCCCTTCAGAACTGTGAGAAATTAACGTTCGTGGTTTAAGCCACACAATCTATGGTGTTTTATTATGGCTTTGGGCACGTTGCTTCATTTCCATTTCCTCATCTGTAAAATGGGGATAAAAACAGCTTTCCCATAGGACGCCTGTGACGCTATAGATGAGTTTATGTGTAGAAAGAGCTGAGACACTGCCTGGCCCATAGTAAATGTTCAGTACATGGTGACTTTTTGTTTTTGAGGATAAGAGCAGGATTGAATAGAGATTTTTATGAGGAGCTGTGTCATGACTCCCCATGAGAGCTTCCGAAGAATTCCTCACCTGTTAATGGTGGTGGATTTGAGTGTGTTTGAAATTGTTTGAAACTGCAATTTCAAGATGGACAGAGAGTGAGTGCGAAGGCCTCCCAGGGCATGTCCGCCATACTTGAGTTACAGAAAGGAAAAAAGACTGGCATGAGCTACACGGAAATACTTGGAGTGGAAGAGTGGCCCCGGGGTGCACGGGAGGTCAAGGTCATGCATCATTTTAGTTTCCTTCTTCATACCTGTTGGTGTTTTCTAAAACCTCTGCAGAGGGCAGGTGTGTCCTCTACAATTAGATAAGAATTTATTTCAAAACTTTGATATAGAGGAAAATACCCAATAAGGATGATTATTTTTAATATTGAACAGGTTCCATTTGTCACCTATTCCCCCAGCATCATTTTCTCTTTCTCTCCCTGCTTCTTTGTCATAGTGAGTAGTTGTACTAGACACAAATTACTGAGCACTTTACGTGTCCCAGGCACGTGCTCAGCACTTGACATGGGCAGCAAGACTGTTATTATTCCCATCTTAAAGATTTCTTTTTAAATTTATCTATTTGACAGACAGAGATTACAAGTAGGCAGAGAGGCAGGCAGAGAGAGAGGGAGAAGGAGACTCCCTGCTGAGCAGATAGCCCGATGTGGGGCTCCATCCCAGGACCCTGAGATCGTGACCTGAGCTGAAGGCAGAGGCTTTAACCCACTGAGCCACCCAGGCGCCCCAATTATTCCCATCTTAAAAAGGAGGAAAGTAAGGCTCAGAGAAGTTCAGCTGCTGGTGCATTGGCCCCTTTGAAGGAGAGCTCTTGGGTACCAGGGCTCTTACCTCTGACCAGGGTCTGTCTCTCTTTTGTCCCTTTCACTGCCTTTCCTTCTTTCATCTCTTGAAAATGATCAGCCAGGTACCTGTCTAAAAACTGACATTCAGACCAGATCATTCTCTACTGAGGTGCCACCCTGTGTGCTGTGGGACGTTTAGCAACATCCCTGGACTCTACCCAGTAGATGCCAGCAATGATCCCCACACACCAGCCCCAGCTGTCACAACCAACATGTCTCCAGACGTCGCCAAATATCCCTGGAGACCAAAATCATCCTCATTAGAGCCACGGATGGAGGCTGATCTCAGCAGTCGATGTGGCAAAGGATTCTGGAGGCCCTCCAGTTGAACGATCGCCGACGAGAGCCCATGGGAACAGGCTGTGCCCTACTGGCAAGTCCCCAAGCTCACTTGAGGCAGCTGCCACCTGCTAGGACATTTCAGGGCAGGGCCTGACAAACACTTGGGGGGCCTCTGGCAATAGGGAGATAATTCCGCGGCTTATCCCAGAAGCTGGGAGCTAGGATCAGAAGGAGTAATAATGGGCGCTCCTCGGCCAGCAAAGGGGAGGAGGCCCCATGCTGGTCTGTGGAATGTGGGCAACAGATCCGCGGAAGGAGGTGGGAAGATCAGCGGGCTCAGAGGTGTTGATTTCTAGTCCTTGTCCTGTTCCCACTTGCCATATGCATTCAGTCGAGTCCTTTGAGAACATGAATGCTCCCCTCTGTGTCTTCCCAGGACAGGAGTAGGATGTGTGCAAACTGGCCCCTCTGTGCCCCCGGCCCCTTACTTTACTCTTTTTCAGAGCATGTGACGTTCTGTTGTATCTGTGTTCATGCTCTGTCACCCCCACCTAAATTTCAGCTCCCGAGGGTAGAGGAGCCTCGGATGCTTGGAGCCCACAACCGTCCGTAGCAGGCACAGGAAATGTTCCATAAAGACGTGCAGAATGAAAGCAAATACCCTCCACGCCCCACGGGGCAGCGATCTGAAAATACACCTTAACAGCCACAGCTGTGTCAAGCCCTTCGTACGCAGTGGCGCCACTTCTGAGAATCCACGGCCCCCACTCCGAGTAATCCAACGTGAAGAAAAAGCCTTGTGTGAATCCATGTGTAGTCAACAGTGGCTCAAATGGCACCCCAAAAAAACCCAACCTGAAAACCCCACCTAAGTAGTCAAGATACGGGGGTCATTAAAGCACCCTTGAAAAATACACTTGGTGAAATTCCAGATTCGCGGTATACAACCGTGCACAACAGTTACAAAACTGTGAAGCAATACTTACCTGGCAGGGGAGGTCCCGTGATCACGAAGATGGTTTTCCCAGGGAGAGGCTTATCCATTGCACTCCGGATGTGCTGACCCCTGCGATTTCCCCAAATGTGGGAAACTCGAGTGCATAACGTGTGGTAGTGGGGGACTGTGTTCATTCACGCTTTCCCCTGGGAAAAAACAAAACAACTGTAAAGCGTGTTGCAAGACTGTCTGGGTAGCCCAACAGCAGAGATTATAGGCGTGAGCATCCTTTCCTGGTGGGAATATCATGCACCATCCATCTGGAGGGCAATTTGCAAGTTCCTAATTAAAATGCCAGTGTTGGGGCACCCGGGTGGCTCAGTCGGTTGAGCAGCTGACCCTTGGTTTTGGCTCAGGTCATGATCTCGGGGTCCTGGGACCGAGCCCCGCATTGGGCCCCTCGCTCAGCTTGGAGTCTGCTGGAAATGGTCTCTCCCATTCCCTCTGCCCCTCTGCCCTGTGAGTGTGCATGCACACACACTCTCTCTCTCAAATAAATAAATAAATCTTTTAAAAAAATAAAAACGAAAGGTAAAATGCAAGTGTTCATGTCACTTGACCCAGTGATTGCATTTCTAGGAATTAATTTTTCTAGGGATTGATGTGTTTCTAGGAATTTATCCTAGAAACATCCCAGATGTCTGCGCCTAGGAGAATGGTTAAATAAATCACCGTGTATCACTATAATGGAATACTACGCAGCCATTAAAAACAAGGAGGTACGCACATACCGACATGGAGAAATGCCCAAAATATATCATTAAGTTAAAAAAAAGTTGCAAAACATTTTTGTATGATAGTAATGATGTCATAACTTATAGTATAAACATGAACATTTAAAAAATCTGGAGGACTATAAACCAAAGTGTTGGGTTTTTTTTTTTCTAAAGGACTGAGGAAGATTTTTCTCTACATTGTTAATTTCTACAATGTCTGAAATTTTAAACATAGCTGCTAATAGAAAACACTGGGCCTGCAGCATGAGCTCACTCATATGAGCAAAAAGAAGTGAGGATATGAGGACCAAAAGCAATTCCATCAAGGGGTCATTAACAGTGATCGATCATTTCTCGGTAGTAGGATAATAGGCACTTACTGTTCTACTTCTTTAAGTTGTTATTTATTTAAGTAATTTCTGCACCCCACATGGGGCTCGAACTCACAACAGTGAGGTCGAGGGTCCCATGCTCTTCCCTCTGTGCCAGCCAGGCACCCCTGTTTTTCTTCTTTTGAAGGAGAACTTGTAGGAAGAGCGTGTGAGGTCTTTACAAAGGACAACATCCTCCCCAAACACTTTGTTTAAACTGGGTGATGCTCAAGGTCATAGAACATTCTGTCAACATAACCTGCTGTGGGATGGTGTCCTGTCTCCCCAGGATGGACGACATCCAGCTCTGCAATGACATTATGGACCTGAAGCAGGAGCTACAGAATTTGGTTGCCATCCCAGGTAAGCATGTGGGACTCCAGCCTAGTTAAGGAGGTGCCCAGAGCCCCCCAGCCAGCCCTGTCTGTGCCCCTTAGGTCTGGAAGGCTGAGTTCATCTCTGCTCCTAGCACAGCCCCATTCTTGCTATGTGATGCTCCCTGTCAGGCTACCCGGCTTCAAGTCTTCATTCTGGCCCCCTCCTTGACCTTGGGAAAGTCACTTTATCTGACTCTCCATTTCCTGGCCTCTGAAAACAGGGTAGTACTAGTCACAGCCCTTAACTCATTGGGTATAAATCTCCTTGTGATACATTGAACATGGCAAGCCATGGGCTTAGCTTCACATCTGGTCCAAAATGAAGAGTCCAGTAAGTATTAATGATTACTACTATTACTATTCTGTTTAGGGGTGGGTAGAGTATGGGGGTTACAAGCTCTGACTTTGGAGTCCAAACTAGATCTCTCGATTACTAATGAATGACATGACCAGAAACAACTTACTCCACCAAATTCAGTTTCCTCGCCTGTCAGCTGGGACAATAATGGTATCTACCTCATAGGGTCGTTGTGGAATTGACTGAGAGGAAAAACATGTATGGTGCTAGACACAGTTCCCATCCTTTAGTAAGTGCTTAAAGAAATTGTTACTGTTGTTCTTGTCATTAACTGAACAAACTTGTACCCACTTTTATATTTATACACTAATTCTTTTTAACCTGATAGTAGCAAACCTATTACCTTTTGACCTAAGTTCCTTTTTATGGATCATAATTATCTTTTCTAAACCTACAAATATTTAATGAGAAAAGTGGCATGTTCAAAAAATTTTTATGAAATCTCTTTTATGTCTTAAGATGTTGCTGTATCTGCTTTGGTAGGTATTGGGTTGGAAAATATGGTTTTGCTTCAAGTATATGGAATAAAGCTAGATACACACACACACACACTCAGACACACACACACTCACAGACACACACACACAGTGTCTACTCCTGACTCCTAATTTATTTTTTTTATTTATTATTATTTATTTGACAGACAGAGATCACAAGTAGGCAGAGAGGCAGACAGAGAGAGAGGAAGGGAAACAGGCTCCCTGCTGAGCAGAGAGCCCGATGCGGGGCTCGATCCCAGGATCCTGAGATCATGACCCGAGCCGAAGGCAGAGTCTTAAACCACTGAGCCACCCAAGCGCCCCCTGACTCCTAATTTATTTGGCCTCTTTTCCCAAGAGAGCTTTCCCTGCCCTCCAGGCTGGCTTAGGTGCAGGAATGAGGGCCTGGCAGGTGCTAAGGGAAGGTGTATTGGGTGCAGAAAATAACCCTGTCTCAAGAATCTTGCCTTAGGGAACACCTGGGTAATTCTGTCAGTTAAGCGTCTGCCTTTGGCTCGCGTCATGATCTCAGGGTCCTGGGATCCAATCCTGCATCGGGCTCCCTGCTCAGCAGGGAGGCTGTTTCTCCCTCTGCCTGCTGCTTCTCCCCTACCTGCCTGGGCTAGGTGCTGGTCACGTGACAAAGACAAAATGATTCCCTGCTCCAGCCACTCACAACTCAGTGGGAAGATGGGGCTTGGCGCTCAGTGGTACCAGTGAGTGGTAGCTATGACTGGTCAGAAAGGACAGTCGAAGGGGTTGTAGGTCCAGAGGCGCCTGGGTGGTTCAGTCATTTAAGCGCCTGACTCGGTTTCAGCTCAGGCCATGACTGCAGGGTCGTGAGATCGAGCCCTGTGTGGGGCTCCATGCTCAGCGGGGAGTCTGCTCAGGATTTTCTCTCTCCCTCTGCCCCTCCCCCCACCCCACTTACGCACACTCAATATCTTTCTCTCTCTCTCTCTCTCTCAAAAAAAGAGAGAGAGGATGCATTATGGAACCGAGCACTGTTCTAATGCCTTCTCACTAGAACATGTAGGGCTGGGCCATTCTTTGTTGAGGCTGGTGGGGGGCCTGTTCTGTGTGCTGTAAGGTACTCAGCAGCAGCACCCCTGGCCTCTACCCACGAGATGCCTGTAGCAACTCCCTGCTCCACAGCTGTGACAACCAAGGATGCCTCCAGGTGTTGCCAAATATACACTGGCAGATGGGTGCAAAATTGCCACCTAAGGGCCCTTACTTATATTTTTAAAGATTTTATTTATTCATTTGACAGAGGGAGAGCACAAGCAGGGGGAGTGGCAGAGGGGGAGGGAGGAGCAGGGAGGAGCTCCCTGCTCAGCGGGGAGCCTGATGCGGGGCTCCATTTCAGAACCCTGGGATCACGACCTGAGCCGAAGGCAGACACTTAATGCCTGAGCCCCCTGGGTGCCCCGAGAACCCCTACTTTAGAGTCCAGGTCCTGGCTTTGAATCCATGCTGGCCAGACAGGTGGCCTTCATGCGGCAACTTAATCTCTCTGAGCCTTAACGTTCCTTGTTTGCAAAATGAGGCCAAGAATGCCAGCCTCCCATGGTCGCCGTGCAGATGCTGTGGGGTGGGAGATGAGAAGCGTGGGAGCGCTCGGTCCATTCCTCTTCTGATGGCAGGGCGGGCGTAAGGGGCCAGCAGATCCTCCGGACGCCAGTGTCCCAGTGATCACTCACCAGGTGCCAGGCACGGTGCGGGCGGACAGCACTCAGATACCGGGCATCTCCTCGAGGGACCAAACTCTTCTAGGATGGCTTGTCGACACGGTTGCATGACTCGATGGGGGACTTGTAATGCAACGTGAACTATATCTTGAGAACACCCCTACCACAGAAAGTCAAATGCCCGACGCAAAGCATCCAAAGAAGGGAGCAAGAAGAACAAGGTCCAGACAGCACCTGCTAGAAATTCGATCCTGGGAGTGCAGAGCTCTGGCTTGGGTCATTTCTTAGAGCCTCGAGTGACTGTAAGGAACACCCAGGGTGTAGAGGCACCCCTGAGGACGGCCGGTTCTGCTGTCCCATTTCTATATCCCGCCAAGAACCAGTTTCAAAGGTAGAAAAACCCACCCCAGCTGATGGCAGCACTAAATGGGCAATTACTGGAAGGGCAGAGGAGGCTTCTGGAGCCCTGGGCCTTTGCATGAGCTCTCTGTCAAATTCCCTCCAACAGCATGAAACAACCCAAATTGATTCTCTTAGTTCTGGAGACCAGAAGTCAGGAATCTGGGCCCTGCTCCCTCCGGAAGCTCTAGAGGAGAATCCTTCCTTACCTCTTCCCACTCCCAGTGGCTGCGGGCGGTCTGTGGTGCTCCTTGGCTTGCGGCTGACTTGCTCCAATCTCTGCTTCTCTCATCCCATGGCTTCTTCCCTGTACATCTAGGCGTCCTCTCCACGTCTCCCAGGACAACTGTCATTGGATTTATGCTCCCCCTAGTGAATATGATCTCATCTCACTAAGTACATCTGCAAAGATCCTCTTTCCAAACCCAGTAAACAGGACATTTTGGAGGGGGAGGGGGATACTATTCAACCTAATACTGGCCTGAAGCTCAACCCAATCTCACAAGGGTTCGGAAACAAGAAAGTTGTTAGAATATTCCCTTCCTGTCTGTCTGTCTGTCTTTCTCTCTCCGCCTCTGTTTCGGATGAGTCAAGCAAGCCCACTCTATCTCCCTCCCATCATCTTCTCACCCAAAAACCCAACTATTCTATGTTTAGCAGAACTCGTAGGACACACAGATTAGCATAGCGTATCCTTCCTGTAAACAGATCCTCCTAGTTCCAGTAAGACCCCTTGTCACACATCACTTGCTTGAGAAACAGTGACGAAGATTTACGATTATCCAGAAGGACCAAAACGGTGGGAGCAAAGAAGAGCAGACGGTCTTCTCTGAGCACTGACCCTCTTGCCTTCTCCTCTCTTTCACAGCAAAAACAAACAAAAACAAAACAAAACCCCAAAAAACCAACTTTTAGGGCCTCAGTGTCTTAATTTTCAGCCTCTGAGAACTCTGATGGGCCTAGCAAGGGTTGATTTCCAGGATCACTTTTGGCTCAGCAGAACACATGGGAGCTCCTGAGGCAAAGGAGACATGGGTGTGTGACCACTGGACCAGCCAGGGCCACCTCAGGCCTCAGGGGCTCCAGTCAGGGCCATGGAAGCTTCTAGAACACAGGTGGAAATGGATGGGAGCAGGTGTTCTTGGCTGACGCAGTCCCTGGGATGCCTGGCTGACCCAGAACAGGGACTAGGATGAGGAGGACAAGGTCAGCCAGGTCACCAAAAAATCCAGTAACCATGACAAAGAATATATTAACGCAATATTTAAAATACCAAAATAGGGGTGCCTGGGTGACTCAGTTGGTTAAGTGTCTGACTCATGATTTAGGCTCCAGTCATGATCTCAGAGTCATAGGATCGAGCCCCGCATTGGGCTCTGCACTCACCTGGGAGTCTGCTTAGGATTCTCTCCCTCTGCACTTCATCCTACCCACATGTACTCTCTCTGTCAATCTTTAAAATAAAGTAAATAAATCTTTTTTTTTTTTAATTTTAAAATACCAAAATACACACACACATATACACACACAATCCATGATAAACAAAATACCAAAAATTTAAATTAAGATCAGTACCCACACTCAGCAGGCAAAGTCCAGGGATGCCAAAACATGCAGCGCAGGGGGGCGTCCCACGTGAAGAGTGCCTTCCGCCTGAAATATCATTGACTATCTGGCTAAGAATCATGGGTTGATAAGGTCATGGGACCAGTTAGTAATAGAGCTTAGGTCCTCAATGCCAGTTCCATTGACTCCCCCAGGAAATCAAGTTTTCCCAGTGACCTTTGTGTAGAAATTCACATATTAAAATTTTCTTTCTTCTTCTGCTTTCCTACTCACCTCTCCCTACCTTCTCCTCCAACTCTTTGTTGAGTCTTTCTGTGTGTTCCCTGGACCAGGCCAAGTGTTTAGATGGATTCAGCTGAGTGTAGGCAGGGGAAGAAACAGTGCTCCTGATGACACATCAATAAAAGTATCAAGCAAAGAGATCACTGAATGGCCAAGAAATTCACACCTCTCCAGCCAGGGTCAGAAGATCATTCACCAGCTCCCCAGTGGTGGATGCAGATATCTGGCTGGAGAGAATGCCTGGGGCCTTCTCTGCCTTGAGGACTCCTCTGGGACAAGCCAAGATATGTCATCTCACCTCCACTGCCCCCACTGCCTCCTCAGAACTGGAGAGGTCATGGCACCTTCCCCTTGGACATAAAAGTAGTGTCTCCCTCATACGGTTGTCGGAAAGGACTAAAGTTGTAGTTCTCAACCAGGGGTGATTTTGTCCCCCCTCCGAGGGACACTGGACAATGTCTGGAGGCATTTTTGGTTGTCACATCTGGGGTGGGGTACTGCTGGCCCCTAGTGGGTAGAGGCTGGGCATCTGGCTAAACACCATGCAGTATACAGGACAGCCTTTGCAACAAAGAATGATCCAGTCTCGAATATCAGTGGTGCTGGTTGAGAAACAGGACTAAATGGAAACGACAAGCTCATGGAAATACAAATATAACAGCTGCAATTTATGAAGCACTTCTCATTTGTACACTTAAGCTGAGATTCGCTTTTCGTTCATTAAATAAGTATTTATTTCTTTTGTACCTGATTCAGTAAATATTTAAGAGAGGAGCATTTAGTCATTAAAACAACGGTGACGATATACAATAATGGCTTATAATGGAAGAAGCTGACAGTTCATGAGCCCTTACGAGATACCAGGCAGTGAGCCTACTTTCCTTGGTCTATCTCTCTTAAAATTTGCAGCAACTTCATGATCACCTATGTTGAGAGACTGGATGCCCAGAGGGGTTGAGGGACGTGCTGGAGTTGCACAGCTAGGGAGAGGAGAAGGTAGGGTGTGAAAGTAGGACCGTCTGGTTCTATAATGGGCGCTCACAACTGTGTTGGGGTGACAGGCCAGAGAGTCCAGCTAGGAGGGCACACATGGTCCAGGAAGAGATGGCCTGGGCTAAGGAGGTGTGCTGGAGAAGATGAGAAGCCCAGTTGGAGAGTCACGTTGGTAGGCATGTGGAGATGTTAGGAATCAGGTGTGTGCTGCCAGCAAACGGGGTCAAGCTGGCAAGCTGGCAATTCTCATTGGCAAGTAGGTGGATAATGTTGGCAAGCAAAAGGATCACATCACCAAGCAAGTGTTGGTGCCTGGAGTGGTGAGAGGTGCACGGAGGCAGTTGGAAGATGCCTGGTAGGAAGTGGGGGTGCCTAGAGGCAGGTGGTTGATGCCTGGGGGCAAGTAGGTGGTACCTAGAGGCCAGTGGGTGGTGTCTGCAGACAAGTCGCCCAACACTTTTCATCTTCTGAAGGGGCCTGGGCGGAGGGAGCAGAAGCAGGTTCAAGTTTCTGCCTCCTTTTCTCAGTCATCTCTAGCCCTGACTCTTTTGTTTTCTCTTTGGCCTTCTAGGCCTTGGTATCTGGGACAGGACAAGAGCCATCAGGATGGATGATTTCCTTGTACACATTGGTTGGCCCTGGCTGTAGAGTAACTCCCTCCTACACCCCTGCCTGGGCCCTCGGAGCCCCTTGCCTTCTGCATGAACCCCTTGTTGCATCATTAACCACCTCCTAAGTACCTGCTGCGGGCCCAGCTCTGTACTAAGCCATTCACTAACACCGCTGCCTTTAAGCCCCACCATGTGTCTTTACAGGAAAGGAAACTGAGCCTTGAAGAGGTCCAGTTGCTTCTTCAAGTTCACCCAGCAAGTGACATGGCAGAGCCGGGATCCCAACCCAGGCCCCTGGACTTACATGCTTCTAGCATTTGCACTTGACAGTTTCTTTGCTGGTGTTTTCTTTTTCCCAGAAAAAGAAAAGACCAAGCTGCAAAAGCAGAGAGAGGATGAGCTAATCCAGAAGATCCACAAGCTGGTGCAGAAGAGAGACTTTCTGGTGGATGATGCAGAGGTCGAGCGGCTAAGGTGAGTGGGCTCCCATCTTCTGCTGCAGGGACTCATGGAATGGCCTGACAGGTGTGGCCTCAACAAATGCTCCCACATACTGGATCCAAATGAACCCCCAGCCTTCTCGTCTGAGGACCTGTTGCACATCCCAGGGAAACTGGAATCCAACTCCAGAAAGTCTTGCAAAGGCCTGTGGGTCCTAAGACAATGTTACTTGAGGAGGTGACCAGGGAGCAATTATATCACATGACACATGGCAGAGCCTCCTACGCATTCTCTTCACTGACCTTTCTCCCAAGGCAAACTGGTCATCAAGGCCACTTCCTGAAACTTCCATGGGTTTCTACAGAAACCCTGCCCCTTGGGCTGACTTGCTTCCTTGCCTGCCCTCTCCACTTCCCGACTTTGTTCTATTCTCCTGCCCCCCCCAAAACCCCTCACCGCCCCACACCTTGGTGGCTCCAGCACCACTCCCTAGCTCTCAGGGTCTCCTATTTGCAGATGCATCTGCCACTTGATCTGGACAACCATGGGCACTGGAGGCACAGGGCACCCACTCAAAGGAAAGGAATGTTGATTCTTGAGTATGTTTGTCCTGGAGCCGTGCCTTTGGAAAGCCCCACAAGGACAGAGGCTCACAGGTCTTCTTCCAACCTAGGAGGCATCTAGCTCTTTATTGTCTGTGTCCTCCTGGGTCCTCTGAAGGCTGGAATGTTCCTCGCCTGGCTCAGCCAGGCTGGGCCTGCTGACTTGTTCCTGATGACCCTTGGAAGAGTTTAGGTGAATTGCTGATACTTACCACAGACCTCATGGGAGCACAGATGTGTAGGTGACTTAAGGGTACAGGGTCAGGAGAGGTGTTATTCAGCTCACTGAAACCCCTGCAGAGGCTGGGTCCTAGCATGGCCTTGCCTTTGCCCTGGGATCTCACCCAGGCCCCAGGGAGACAGTTACTCCATTATTGATACATGTCTGTGGTTCAGAGTAAGTTCTTCAAATGCAACATGCATACACCACTGACACATAACACAAAAAAAAACATGGGCACACCACCCACGCATAAAACAGAACATACATTCCCCATCCACATGTAACATGCAGTATACACGTATCAGCCGCACATAATACACAGAAGCATACCCACACCAGCCACAGAGCCTGATGCGTGGTCCCACACACTTAACCTCTGGCCCCATTTCCTCAGTTTCTTGGTGCTTTCCTTGCTTACTCTACTTCCCTCTTGTCTTTACATGCCTGTCTCCACAGGGAGCAAGAAGAAGACAAGGAAATGGCGGATTTCCTGAGAATCAAGTTAAAACCTCTAGATAAAGTAACCAAATCTCCAGCCAGTGAGTGCCTACATTCTTCTTCCTCCTTCCCCCATTCAGGAGAAAAGGAAATTTTAAAGAGGTCTGGGAGCCAGAGGGGGGACAACAAAATACTTTCTAGAGATCAGACTTGGGCACATGATAGCAGCAGGTGGGGCCTGCTTCATGGGCATGCCTCCAGGGAAGTTGCCCAGGCCCCGATGCCCAGAAGGGCACTGTGCTTGTTTTCATGGTCTTCTCTTGCTATGTTGAGGTTCTTAATAGTTCTGGAACAAGGGGCCCTGCATTTTCATTTTGCCTGGGGTTCGGCAGACTGTAGCTGGTCCTAGCAGCAGCTGTCTCTTATCAATCGTAGGTTTGGAGGATTTCTCAGGAGTTGCATGGCCACTGAGGCAGAACGGTGGGGGCTGAGGCTCAGGGAAATCCAGCCTCTGTTGATAATCAGAGCAAAAAGTTTCCATGTGAAACAAGTTTGGGAAATGATACATATTTGATCTTCTGTTTGGTGCCAATATTTATTAGCCTATAAAAGTGGTAACAGGTTCTGCTTCTCTTTGTTGACCCAGTGAGGCTACGTTTAGTTATAGGAAACATACTCAATTCAAATTTACAATAGCACAAAGGGGGATTTGTTGGAAGAAGTGCAACAGGAACCAGCTTCGGGGACTAGACACTGTTAGAATGCCTTCATTTTCCTTCTGTTTCTATTTCTGCCCCTCCGCATATGTGAGCTTCATTTTCTCCTACTACATGGATGGGCCTTCTTCCTGGGGCCTGAACTGCAGAACCATAAATTAGCAGCAGCAAGACAACACCATACATTCTCTCTCCTGGTATCCAAACACATCAATCACAGGGGAATACTCTGACTGGCCCTTCTCGGATCATGTTCCCACCTCCTAGGCCTTCGCCGTCATCAAGAGGCTGGGATGCTATGATTGGCCAGATCTGTGTTGCATGCCTGCTTCTGTAGCCCCAGAGACATCAACTGTTATCAGAGTGAGAGGACTGGAAATCTTGCTAGGAAGATAAAACCCAAAGGCCACCACCATTTACTATGGCCACAAACCCAGTTTTCCTTGACCATCTATTAATATCCCATGAAATGTGGGGTAGAGTACAAGGGAATAAAGAAAGAAGAAGGTACCCTTCTTCAGGCCCCTAATATCACAAGGCATATGGTCCTTGCCTAAATCCAGCATCCTCAGTGGACTGTCTCTTTCATGAAAAGCCAATCAGAAAAAGTCCACCTAATGGGAGAGAGGAGGAGCAAGGAAAGCACGGTTATGAATAACAAAAAGTAATCTGGCAAGAAATCAAAACACCCAGTTTTTTGTACCCCATGCAAAGGGCCAAGTGTCCAAATTTGCACAAATCTTCTAGTGCTGGGATCTAAAGTTGAAAAATTAAAACTAAAAAAAAGCCACTGAAATCTCTGGGGTCCCAGCAAAGCAGATGCAAAACTGCTCAGTGAGGACCTTTCTGCATCCCACAATACGTAACCCACAGTTTTGGAAAAAAAACAACAACAAACAACTCTATGAAAATGAACTGTTGATAAAAATTTTAAACCCATAAAGAACTGAACCCCATGAGTGGAGTCAGTAGATACCACAAAAAGAATGTCTTCCCAAGAACTGGAGATAACAAACTATCTAAAAGAGATAATAAACTAAGTATATTTAAAACGATGAAAGAGATAAGAGAAGGGGTAAAACCCAAAATGAAATAGCAGGATGTCATGAGAAAAGAATTGGTAGATTTGCAAATAATTACATTTCTAAAAAAACTGCCACAGAAGTAAAAACTTGTAGATTAAACAGAGCTGAAGGGAGAATTCATAAATTGGAAGACAGAGCTGAGGAAATTAACCAGCATGTAACACAAAGAGACAAAGATATGGCAAATGTCTTCCAAAACATGGAAGAGAGAATAAGAAAGTCCAGCTTACTTCAAATAGGCATTCTAGAAGGAGTGATAACAGAAAACAAGGAATTTTCTGGAAGGATAATGTATGACCAATTCCCAGAATTAAAAGACATGAAACCCCAGATTAAAGTGACTTGGACGATACTTCCCATTTATCCATTCACCAAATACTTTGAATGCCAGACCCTGTGCCAGGCTTGGCAGATACAATGGCGAAGAGAACTGAATAGGATAAGAGCTAAAGGCTGTGACTGGAAGCTGAGGACTGAAAGTCAGGGGGCTCACAGGGAGGTGGGAATAGTTATTGGAACCATATAAAACACATGCCAGCTCTCCACTGCACCTAATCTGTAGAGCTGGAGCAAGGCCTGGCTAGGGGTTGGGATGGGACAGGGGCTGCTGATGGTCGGGGCTCTCCTTATGTCACCTCTTCCTCTCTCCTTTTTCCCCTATCTCTTTCTGTGCCCCTATCCTGCTGCAGGCTCCCGAGCAGAGAAGAAAGCAGAGCCCCCACCTAGCAAGCCCACAGTGGCCAAGACTGGGCTGGCACTCATCAAGGATTGCTGCGGGGCCACCCAGTGTAATATCATGTAGCCCCCCAATGTGGGGTGCCCCCGGGGCCACGGGGACCCCCCTCCCACCCTCTTGTCTTCATAGCCTCCATTTCACAGGGGCCCAAGAGCTCTCCAAGGCGGAAGGGGTTGAAGGCAAGCCTGTGACTGCCGCCAGGGGCCGTGGGCGTGGCGGGCGGGCCCGGCCGCCCTGTACAGAGTGTAGCAATAGGGAGTCCCTCACTGTCGCATGGCCCCCCCCAGAGCATGCCAAACCCAGGAGTCTGTCTCACTGTTTATCCAACCACCAGGAAAGGTCCTCCCTTGAAAAAGTGTATCTCCACTTCTATCTATCTATATCTAACCTACCGTGTGAATGAACTGGGAGAGGGGCATGATCCCCAGGTGTGTATAGTCGTGACTTTTCAACAATTTAGCACCATGTTGGACACATCCCCCATCCACCCTTCTAGCTCTGCTATCAGGCCTGCCCTGGATGGGCACAGCTCCCGTCTCCCGTCTGTCCTCTCCCAGGGGCTGTGCTCTGGAGGGCTCCACACAGCCCATGCGTCTTGGAGACATGAGGGCCCATCTGTAAAGACTGAGTTTGTGTGTGGTGTTGTGGTTACGTCTCCTGCTTCTTCCCCTCCTGTGTCTGGGCATGGTTCACATCGGGAGTGTGTCCATTTGCTCTTGGCTCTTCCTTCCCTTGCAATGTCTGCCCCAGGTGTGTGGAGCAAAGTGGGGATGAGGGCCTGGGCTGGAGCACAACCAGTGCTCAGAAGAGGTAGCAGAGTGCTGGGGGCTCCAACACCAGGCATGGGCAGATGAGAAGGGAACCCAGAGCAGATGCTGACTCAGGCGCTCTCCACCCACTGGGGGCCACTGGAGGGAGTGCCAGCAGGACACCACTCACCAGCCTAACACGAAGACCTCCGGAAACAGCAGCGGCGGGCGGGAGAGGTGGCCTGACCCAACCGTGTCCCATCATTTGGTGGTGTATTTTAACCAGCCTAATAATTCCACCTGTGTAACTTGATGTACATTTGCAACAGCCAGCCCGGCACAGCCCATGTGACCTCTCTGTGCATGTGTGTGTTGTGACCGGCCTAACGTAGTTAGCGTAACTCAAGATTCGCTGATGCGCAACCATCCATCAGAGAAAATAAAAATGGAAACCACGTACACGGGATTTTTAACGTTTTTTACTTTTTCCTTGATTATGGAAGTTATCCACATACCCAGTAAACCTTTTAAAAGTATAGAAAGTATAAAGAAGTTTCTCGTTTTCTGTTTGTATCTCCCACAAATTTTCCAACTTGAGACCACGCTGCCCTTGTGGCAGATTTTCCTTCATGCAATTTTTTTTCCCCAACAATCAGCATCATATTGTACCATTTTATAACCAGTTTCTTTTTTCATCTGGTGTTATATCACTACCATTTTCCCACATCATTAAGACCTCTTTGTAACATTAAACACTCTTTACAAATATTTGTAATGGCTGCTTAGTAATCCATCTTGTAGGTATGCCATAATCTATCTAACTAACCCTACCTTACTATCGGACATTTAAGCTGCTTCTACTTTTTCGGTATTATCAAGAATGTCATGGGGTACCTGGGTGGCTCAGTTGGTTCGGTGTCCAACTCTTGGATTTTGGCTCAGGTCATGATCCCAGGGTCCTGAGATGGATCCCAACGTCAGGATCCATGCTCAGTGTGGAGTCTGTATGTCCTTCTCCCTCTGCTCCTTCCCTGCTCGTGCTCTTTCTCCCTCTCTCAAAGAAATAAATGAAATCTTAAAAAAAAAAAAAAGAATGTTAAGATAAATACCATGGGGAACAAAGCTTCATCTGAATTTCTGATTTTTCCTTAAGACGAAAGTCAAGTTCTTAGGATCACCTTTTTCAAAAACATTTGTGAATGTTTTTCAAGTTATAGCAGCTTTGCCGTTGACACACAGTATCTCAAACTGAGGACCCCAGAGCCTTGGGTTCCCTGGCCCTTGCAGCACCCCCTCAGTCCCTCCCACTGTTTCAGATGTGTTTGTGCCTTAGTCCAAGCTTTGGCCTGCACACACTTCCTGCCATTTTGAAGCCGAAGAGGCTGCCATTGGCCACTGCCTGTGCCACCACGCCGGGCTTAGGGGACCCCATGGCCTCCTTCACTGCCCTAGACCAAGCATGAAGTCAGACTCTGTGAGCTTCCCAGGATGCTCCCATAACATGGTACCTCAACCAGGTGGCTGAAAACAACACAAATATATACCTCTCACAGTTCCGGAGGCCAGAGGTCTGAAATCAAGGAGCTGACAGAGCCATGCTCCCTCTGGCAGCTCTTGGGAAGCATTCTTCACTGCTTCCTACTCCTGGCAATCCTTGGCTTCATCATCCCAGTTTCCACCTCTGTCCTCATATGGTTTTGTCCTCTGTGTGTCTGTGTCTTATCCTCTTCTTATAAGGTGCACCTTAAACCCAGGGTGCTTTCCTGTAGATCCCTAGCTTACTGACTTCTGCAAAGACCCTATTTCCAGATAAGGTCACATCCTGAGATGTGAATTTTGGCAGGGGGACGGGCAGGAGACATGCTCTTCAAGCCACTCCATGGATGCTTCCCACTCTTGTAATAAAAACCCACAGGCTGCGAAGGGTCTGCTACTTTTCTTTCTTTGTAGAAAACATGGGTATTGAAGGCTTGACCTCAGACCAATTAGAGAGCAGTTACTCACTGATCTAATGAGCCAAAGGAGATTGAAGGCCTCATAAAAATTCTGCCTCTAGTACATCCCCTGAGCCCTGAGGTACACCGAATTTATGTTCCTGCTATTTCTATTGATTTGTTTTCAACAAACAAAAAAAAACCCCACCATTTATTCAGGCTTTCACACAAGAGCCAAAGAAAGTAATAATTCAAGATGTTTCCAGATCACCAGGGCTGCCTGTAAAGCCAGGAAACCTTGCAGACCCAGACTCACTCATTTTGGAAGCTGGAGCGGAAAAGATACAACAGGAGAAACGTTTACTGAGAGCTACGTGGGCCTAACCCCAGAGGCAGATGTTCTCATCACTTCTCTACAAATGAGGAGGTTGTCCCAAGTCCTTTGAGCAACGCCCTATGGATTGTTGGTGGTGGAATCATCATTAATCCAACCTTCTCCTGTAGCCTAAGAGGCCTTTGTTTTCCCATCAGAATTGAAACAAATCTCTCCCATCACCAACCAACCAACCAACCAACCAACCAACCAACCAACCAACCAACCCTCCATCCCATCTTCCCCTGCAGCCACTATCTCTCTGTCCCTCTTCATAGCCTTACATGTTGCGAGTTATCTGCCATCTTGCTATCTTCATTTCCTCATCTCTAGTCCCATCCTCACCCTATTTCAACTGGTTTCTGGCACTCTTTTGTCCCTGACCCCTCTCACTGGGGATGTCACCATGGTATGTAGGGAAAGAAAAATCCTTTCCTTTGCCTGTCTCACGTTCTCCAGATGGAGTCCTTTCAGTGAGATGGGCCAAAGAGAAGACCGAGAGAAAAACAGGCAGGAGTGTATGAACACAGGCACTACACAAGTACATGTGGGGGCACTGGACAATCAACAATCCAACGAGGTCCTTGGAACTTGAACTTACATACGGCCTGAACTAAAAGGGGAAAGGGTTCTGGGCTTCCGGGAGGGTAGCAAGTTATGGGAAGAGGACCCAGAAAAGTATGGTAAACAAGGGTTGTGTGGTTAGGTTTGTTATGCAGATGTAAGACCTGCCTTCTCCATGGATGAGACTCCTCCTCCTGGTGTGGGAGAGGGAGACACCTTTTACAAATGGGAATTTCCTTTATAAATGGAGCTCTCCTTTATGAAAGGAGTGCTTTCGCTGCACTTGTTGGTTCTCAAGGAACTTTAGCTCAAAATAATCCATATGCCAAAAGGGCATGACTTTGGGTGGCGTATCCTGGCACCCCGCATTTATGTCCCATCCATGCAGTCAGCCCTCAGGCTAGCTCTCTGAGATGTGTCATGGCCCAGTTACGATACTGCCAAAATACCCCATCTCAAGGCGAACCGCACCACCCAGGAAGACCTCTCTTCAGTCTCCTTTCTCTCTTCCTTGACCTCAGGGCCTGGCCCTCAGCATTCTGCTCTTGCCCGCTGGGGGCCTTAGAAGGCCTTTGCCCCCAGACTGCTCCTGGATTCCTTCCTTCACCTAGAATAGACCTTTCTCCTGTACTCAGAACCACTTTCCCCACGGCTTCCTAGACTCTCCATTTGAAACCAGAAGAGGCACATCAAATGTGACATGTCCTAAACGAGGGGCCAGAGAACCGTCCCCTCACCTGCTTATTGTAAACTGAGTTTTATTGGTGGGTAACCAAGAGCAATTGTACATATATTGTCTCCGGCTGCTTTTGGGGCTACAAGAGCCTAGCTGAGTACTTGTGACAGAGACCCCATGGCTGGCGAATCCTAAAATACTTATGGTGGCCCTTTAAGAAAAAGTTGGCCAGTCCCCATCCTAAGCTGCCTCAGTTTCCCCTATGTTTTCCCATTTCAAGAAAGGTTATCACAGGAGGTGACCTGGACTCATCTGTTTCTCCTCACATTCCCCCAGTTCCCAAGTCTTTAGCTTTTGCCCCCCGAGTCTCCCTAGAGTCCGTGCACACTGCCATGCTCCCAGCGTAACCGCCATCCCCTTTTGCTCAGTCACCCACAGGAGCTCTGAACCGGCCTCCTTAGCACCTGGTCATGCTCCACACCATGGCCGGCTGCTTTTCTGAGTAATACAAACCTAATTGTCATTCTGCTCTTTAAAACAGTGCCTGTGCCTTTAGGTTGAAATCCACGTTCTCTCGCGTGGCTAAAAAGGCCCTCTGCACTCGGACCCTCCCTATATCCCGCTTCATCTCCGCTCGCCTGTTGTGCAGGGCCACCAAAGCTTTCTTGGGTTTTTATAGTTCTTCTGGCTATGCCGACTGTTAGCCTCTCTCGCGGGCCCTCGTACGTTATTCCCTGTGCCAAGAACTTCTCGGATTCCCTGCCAGTTCTTTCTCTGATCTATCTGTGCGCCATGCTGAAGCCAAAATGACCTTCCTAATGGGCAAATCTGGCAGGTCTCCAGCTCTCCCGCACCTGCCCCCCAACCCTTGTGGTCGAGCCCTGGGGCTGGGGCCTGGTTTGCAAAGCGGTTTGTGAACCAGCATCTCCGGGGCCTTCCCTACCTCCTTCCTCCCCACTCCTCCAGCTTCTCACCCTTGCTCACACCATCGTTTAAGGGAACAAACATAGAAGCAGCTGGGGAGGAAGAAGGAACACCTGGTGGTGTCAAGGCGGGGGTTCTGTAGCATCCGACTTGACCCACACATCGCGTGGCTTTAAAAACTGTGTGAAAAGGGCCCAGGGGACATGGCAACAGGATGGGGTTGGTGTGAGCAGTTTCAGCAAGGGGCTGGCCCAGAAGTCAGATGCATCAGGCAGGAGAGTGCCCCCTCCCCCACTGTTCCATTGCATTTCCATGTGACAAATGGGGAAAGTGAGTCTCAGCGAGGAGAAGGGATTGGCCCAAGTTCATACAGCATGTCCGTGGGAGAGCTGGGACCGGAGTCTGAGAGCAAGGTGAGAGTCGGGTTCAGTGTATTTCTCATTTCTAACCCCAGCAGCCTCGCACCCCACTCCCCACTGAGCTGTCCTCGGATGGAGGTTAGCTTTGGCCACGGCCACAGCATCTGAGCCTCTTTTGACCCTTTCTGTTCCCTGGTGGCCTGGCAGCCCTGACCTGTGGGAATGCACCAGCTCAGCTTGAGTACAGCTCGAGAAGAAACAGAACACACCCACTGCCAGCAGCCAAGCCTCGGATACCTGCTACCACCGACAGGACAGCGGGGTGGGCATCATGGGCTGGGGCAAGACCCTCAGGAAGGTTGGCTCGAGGAACAAATGTCAGGGTCATTCTTCCATCCGTTCACATGTTTAATTCCACTACGGAACGGAACACATGGCAGGTGCCAGGGAACACAGATAAACCAGACAGGGAGGGTTCTGCCTTCCTGTAACTTACATTCTAGGGAGGGAGATGGACGTCCAACAGGAGCGTGGGGGTAGGCCTGCTCAGTGGCGATGAATCTGACCAAAACCCAGTGACATGCAGGAGTAGCTAAAGGGAGAGCCATCTGGAAGGTGATGAAGGGCTTTGGCTTGGAGTCAGTCTGCCTGGGGGACGATGCCAGCTGCTGCTCTCCCTGGGTGATCTCTTCCCCTCTCTGCACCTCAGTGGCCAGACCTGTAAGATAGAGAGAACACACTGGGGCATTCATGAGACATTAACTGTGCGGGATGGCTGAGAACAATGCACGCGGTAGATAATACACTTCGAGAAGTGGGTTCTTGTTGGCCACGGCCGAAGGCAAGAAGCTGTGGGATCAGAAGGCTGCTCAAGCCATGCTATGGTTCTGGAAGTCCTGGGGTGGAGAGGGTGAGACCTGCTGGGTCCTGCCTTCATGAAGCTGACAGGGAGGAGATGACGGGCAGCAGTGACAAAAGTTATTGTAACCTGAATGTCTGCAGGAGCCCCATTCCACATGCTTCCCCAAGGTGTCCGCACCTTCCCTGGGGCTTATGGGGCCTCCCCAACAGGTCACACCCATGACCTGGCCTGCGCCCCCACTAGCTCTGTACACCCCTCATATCCCTTCCTACAGCTGTCCTCACCCTCCTCCTGCCAAGTCCAAGGTGGAACTCACCTCCTTTCCTCACTCACAAAGAACCCAAGCTGCATAAGGCCTCAGGACATGAAGCCCGCCTTCTGGAATGTTTATGGAGGTGGGTGTGGGTTCACATCACAGCCGCACACACCAGTGAAGATCGGCGGCTCCTGTTCCCACCAGCTTTGCTACCAGTCACCGAAGGGCTCACCTCTGTCCCCAGGCCTCCTCATGAGCAATTGCCCTCCCACTTACTGGAACAATACAGCTCACTCTGGCCTTCACCCTAACCTGACTCCAGGCCCCAGGGCCCACTCTCCCCACCAAGGTTTATTTCTCTATGGATGCCGTAGCTCATGGCCTGTCCGCCCACAGGAGCAGCAGCTGCCACGGGTTTGGGTTTTGATGAATGGTTGAAGACTTTCCAACCCACTGGGGTCGTGGTAAGCTCAGAGGCCGTGGGAGCATGGGAGGGGGCGTCTACCAGACTCTGGGGTTCAGGGATGTCCCTGCAGGAGGACGCACCTCTGCAGCGAGACCAGCACAGACAGGAGTTGGAGGAGGTGAGGCTGGGTAGGAACAGGAGGCTGCTGGGGGCTGCCAGGAACTCTCAGTGGCCACCTCCAGCCCCCTCCATCGCCCCCATGGGGACCTGGAGCTCTGCAGTGGGAAGCTCTAGGTTTTAAGTAACTGAAACAGAAGACAAAGAGGCCAAAACCTAAGAACATTTCCTGGCTCCTGGGCCAAGATGTGGGGTACCCTTGGGTCCAGGGGTTCAAGCACGGTCACTTGGACTTCGTGTTTGTCTGCCTCTTGGCCCGCCTCCCTCAGGGTTGGGGGGGGGGCTTTATCTTGGGCAGAGTCTCCTGGTGAGGCACAAAGGCAACAGCTCTAGGTGCTCATCCTCCTTGGGGCGTCCTGGACCCCAGCATAGGGTCTGCCAGGTGTGGCCAGCATCGAGGTAAAAGATAAAGTAAGGCATATTAAAAAGGTTAAGTTTGGGGAGCCTGCGTGGCTCAGTCGGTTAAGCGTCTGCCTTTGGCTCAAGTCATGATCCCAGGGTCTTGGGATTGAGCCCTGCATTGGGCTCCCTGCTCAGCAGGAAGTCTGCTTCTCCCTCTGCCTGCAGTTCCCCCTGCTTGTGCGCGCTCTCTGACAAAGAAATAAATAAAATCCTTAAAAAAATGTTAAGTTTCCTTGAGCAAAAATCAGTTGGAATCAGGCAGTATCCAGCGGAGCAGACAGTAAGGCTCTCTGAGGAGCTGTTACAGGCAGAAGACAGCAGGAACCGGAAGTTATACCAGACACACAAGCAGGTTGGCTACTGCAAGGCCACCTCCCTTTAGGGGACGACAGGGGTCTGACAGGCACATCACCTGGCTAGTGCTGATCAGACTACTCCTGATTGACTGGTTTAGGATTCCATTTCTGGGAGCGGCGAAATTGTCGTCCAAGTCGTGGTGTGGTGACATGGAGCTTAGCTTAAACACTTCCATTTGGGGCCTGTTGTCCTGTTTTTTGACGGTCACGTGGCCAGCCCAGAATTACTGGCTGGGTCAGAGGGGGTGGTTCTCTGCTCAGCCCCCACAGCCTCCCGTTCCCATCTGGAAACCTCAGCGTGGAGGTGGAAGCTGGGTGGGCTGTGAGCAGGTCTATCACGGCTCCTGCTGCTTTGAAACTTGGTGGCTGACCCTCAGCGGGTTTAGCCCGGGACTCCTTTCCTTCCTCCCCAGTCACTCCCTCCAGGATCGTGTGGGAGCCCGTGTGGGGCAGGCTTCCACCTGATGGATGCTGGCAAGGACCA
The DNA here is from genome assembly GCF_002288905.1 of Enhydra lutris kenyoni. Lineage (NCBI taxonomy): Eukaryota > Metazoa > Chordata > Mammalia > Carnivora > Mustelidae > Enhydra > Enhydra lutris. Next base: position 3,528,855 of record NW_019154129.1, on the reverse strand, counting down.
TGGGAAGCCGCTCCCTTGGTTCGGTTACTTTCTGTGGGGCTCCCTCTCAGCCGACTGGAGATTCTCCTCACGGGTTTGATGGACTAAGCTGCCATCTTGAGGGAGCCCATGTGGGCGGCCTCTGGATTTACAAGTGGCTTCCAGCTGTCGGCCCACAAAACCTGGGGCCCGAACTCAGGACAGAGGACAGAGGGGAGATGCGGGAGGTCGGCAGGGGTCGGGACTCACAGTCCATGTGTAAAATCCTCTTATCGTCCTCATGCAGGGAAGCGAAACAGGCTACTTGAGAACGGAGAGGTCTTCCCTGATTCTGCATCCAGGCCCCACACCAGATTCAGAGGCTGCGAACACGGAGGGCGGGGGCCCTGCAGGGCCGTGGGCAGGCTTGTCTGTACTCACTGTGAGCGACATCAGAAACTCTGAGGGAGAAAAGGGTGGAGGTGGGAGTGGGAGTTCTCTGTGTAGGCCCTGCAGCCCAGCTGGGAAGGCCTCCTGGCAGAGGTGGAAGCAGAGGCCTTCCCATGAGGAGCCTGAGGTCAGAGAAGATGGCGCCACCGTGCCCTTGACCTCTGCAGCACTCCTAGCTGCTCCACATGTGGTGGTGGCTGCCAAGCTTCCGCTTGCCTCCTCTGTGCTCAGAGTCCCTCATTTCCAAGTACTTCCTTCCCAGGAAATGGGAATTCTTCTCCTTGTCTTGCTGACTTGAGATCTAAGCTCCTGGCCCCCCACACCTGAGAAGTGAGGGGTTCTCTCTCTTTGCAGCCATTTCCATAATTTGCTGACCATGTCCCAAAGGCAAGCAGCTGTTTCCTCCTATTTCCCAGGGGTGCCTCCCTCTGAGGGAGAGACTAGAACTTTCCTGGGAAAGTGTTAATTCAAAGAAGCAAATGGGCTCAGTCTGTCCCCCAAGAGCGTTAACAGCGGCAGCCCAGAGGCTGGCCAGCTAAGGCAGGAGTGTGCGGTCAGGCAAGGCAGTGGTGGGACCATGCTGACTGCTGGTTTATGGGGCGGTGAGTAGGGGTGCCTGCTCCTCCCACAGTCTGAGAGCCAAGGTGTGACCTGTCCCAATCCACGGAGCAAGCTCATTGGTTGGGGAGATAGTGAAGATGCTTCTGAGACACAACTGGGTCCCTGGCCATGTGAAGCTACTAGAAAGCAGAGAAGAGACATGCCAGAGCGCCATGCTCCTCAAGGTGGAGGACACAGCTAGCGTGAAGCATCAGGAGCCAGGTTTTAGATGTGGACACCCGTCTCCTCTGCACGGACAGGTGCGCCTTCATTCAGCCGGCCATCTTCGAAGCTACCTCCAGACCTCGAGGGAAGCGCAGAGAGAGAAAGGCAATGCCCCATTGCAAGTCCCAATCCAGACCTACAGAATCTCCCCGTGTCAGTTGAAAGGGGCATGGTGGCAGCTCAAGGTTTTCTGCAAAGATCTGCTACCACGAAAGATGTCTGGAAAGGACTGCCAAAGGTGTTTAAGAGCAGTTTCGTGTTGGAATTTAAAAAATGGCACTTCATCAAGAAGCAATCTACCCCAACATTCAAGTGTCTTCTAGGTCTTTTCAGGTATCTTGCAAGTGGGGGTAGTGGCAGGTGTCACAGTGGCCTCAGAGGAAGGACTTCAACATGGAATCGATGACGGAAGTCTTTTCCAAATGGGCTTATTGGAAAAGCATGCTGGGCAGTGACCAAAAAGGTAGCCTGCAGAATGGATTTCTCTCCCAGGGTGAGAGAGACCCAAGGGATTATCTCAGGTTTCTACCCAGAGGGGTCTGTGGTTACTGGATTTGCCCCACAGGTGATTGCACACCGGAACCTGGCTGGAAACCTCCGAGGGCCTGGGGTGTCAGGAGTGCAGACACCTGTGAGGGCTGTGGGCTCAGTGAGAAGGGCCCTGAAAATGTGGGACTACTTCACTCTCCCCAAAACAGCTGGATTTTCAGAAGGGGTGAGAAGTTGGGGAAACCCAACGTGGAAAGAGGACAGGACTGGACTGGCTTCCCACCCCTCCCCTCGGACAAATAACAAAGCACTTGGCAAACTCAAATTGATGCTTGCTTTGTAAAGTTTATTGACAACTGTTTGGTCCCAACACACAAAACAGCACTTAAACCACAAAAAAAGTGTTCAAACAAAGTAGACAGTTAAGAAAAAACATCTCTTCCCCCAAGCCCAATCCGAAACAAACAGTGCAAGATGGGAAAGGGGGTTGTGGTGATAACTTTTTATCTTTTTTTCTTTTTCTTTAAACAGATATATCTAATCTGGTACATCTTTCCACCCAGAAATAAAGAATTTCTTTGTCTTAATTCTCATACATCATTTCATCACATCATTTAATTAAAGCCTCTGGATAAAAAAATAGATAGCAATCAGACTGGCCGTTGTGGAGTACATCACGGACACAACGAGCTCACGCTGTATTTATTCTCGTATCTTCCAACAGCGACGGCTGGTCACACACGCGTCCCAGACTGGCTGGCGACTCCGGCGAACGGTTGGGTTCGACCACGTTCCTGGGACAGCATGAGCCCGCGGGCTCCTCTCTGCTGCCCAAAGAAGCTGCTGAGACTGTTCCTCGTGACTTGTAATGGTACCTCTGATGTTCTTAAAGTCGATCCCGCCTAGGCGAGCAAAACTAAAGTCCGAGAGTGCAAACTCAGCCTTAAGGAGTCTCAGGATAAGGCCACTGAGGTTCTCGACACCAACATTCTCACACTGGTTAAAAGCTTCTTAAAAAAAAAAAAAAAAAAAAAATTGCTCATCTGCATTTGACTTCTTGCCGTACTATGTCTGTAGGACAAATGCCTTCATTCGGAGAGGCTTCACGGAGGGCCATACTGCTTGCAAGGCTTTTCCAGGGTCACTCCATCTCGGCTGGGGCCACGTCTGGAGAACTGGGAACCACTGGCTTCATTTTAAAGATTTTGGGGAACAAAAACCCGACTTGTAGAAATCTCTCTGGAGCCCTTGTTTTGTGGCATTTTATCAAAATGCTGGCTATGAAATCAGAGCCCATTTTCTGGCTTTCTAGAAATTACAAAATACAAACATTTCCCCAAAAGAAACCATCTCAGTAGTGGAAGACCTTATGCCCACAGGTTCTTTCTGCTCTATGAATGAATCCGCCTTTTTGCCCAACAAATACAACCCATTGTAAATGTCAGGTTTCTCCAGGAGGGGTGAGAGACCACCTGTCACCTCAAGGCGAAGGTCATTCCACAGGGCAGTGCTCTCTCAAAGGCTGGCTTTTCCCAAATGCCAACATCAGACACCACAAAAACCCAAACATGCTTCCAACAGTGAGAAATAACAGTAAAAGCAGACACTATTAAAACACACTGAGCGCCCCCCCCAACACACTCACACATAAAGCTTCCCAGCTACCAAAACCAGGTTTAAAATTACAAATACAAGGTTAAGATGATCAACCTTGGCCTTCACACGTATAGATAGAATATCTGTCTCTTGCTAGTGGAAAGAGTATCGATATCGCTCCGGTTAAAGCACCTCGCCCCTCAGCTCTGATTTGTAATTTATGCATTTCATGCATATTTTAGAAAATCAGACTCTCTTCCCAACATTGCCCCTCGACACACAGTACTGTGTGCTGGAATTCAAATGCTGACTTTAAATTCATGACATCAAGACCATTTCCTTTTCCTTAACCTAATCCGCATCACACTGGAACGTAACATAAAAGGGAAGCTTAAAACATCCTCAACTGTCTAGAAAGCTCCTACATGGCACCCCGAAGTGGAAGCAGGGTTAAAAAAAAAAAAAAATCTGTGATGAAGCCACATTTGTCAACTACAGACATAGCTCAATAAAACAAACAAGGCACGCTTACAAGTCACATGGAAGCCAGGAAGCTTCATATCCAACCCAGAAACACATTCTCCCCGCCTCGCCTGCCCTTTTGCTTCCGCATGAGAACACACAGGGCCACAGAGCAGGCTCTGTGCTATCACACGCCATGCACTTGATCTGCACCGTCTGGAAACATCAGTAAGCAAAGGCTGAGAGGCTATCTTAGGCTACATGTAAGATCCAACCACGGATGTGGCTTGAATGGCAGTAAAACCACTCCCTTCCAGCTGAGTTCTCACCACTTTCTCCTTACACAACACCATCACATGCTAATTAAGAAAAATTTGGTAAGATATATTGAGGATTTCTTAACAACTGCCAGGAAGGTTTTTGGGGGGGGGGGGTTTTTTTTTTTTTTTTTTTTTTTTTTTTTGGTTTGTTTGCTTTTTCCAAAAAATTGGGGGAGGGAAAAAAAGAAAGAAACACTTCAGCTCTAAAGCTGTGTTCAACGTCAAAGAAACCAAATGTTATGGGATAAATCTGATAAGAAATTGGCTTCTAGGGGGTTTGCATTCAAACGGAAAAGGCTGTGTTTTCTGAACCCACTTTTGTGTGCAGAATCAGACAGTGTTTCCCCATCCTAATTCTATGTTCAAAACGCGAGTCAAAGCTTGGTTATAGGAGCAAAGGAAAAATTGGCTGCCAATTTTACTCTATTTTTGGGTTGCTTTTTGGCTGGGCTTTCCACGGGGTCCTTGCTGGGCAGTGACTCTGAGGTTTCCGAGGAGGGGCAGGGAGGCACCGGGACAGCTGCAGAGATGCCAGAGGAGCTGGAGTCCGAGGCTGGGTTGTTACTCTTTACCGGTACTGGAATTTCAATTTTCTCTTCTTGGTTTAAAATCATAATTTCTGTAAACACCAAAGAGCAAACACATTCAGTTCTAAGACCTGCAAGACGTGTGGGGTCTTAGTTTCTCTCTTGTCTCATCTCAAAAAGTATTTTTAAAATCACCCACCAAACATCACGCCCATGCCGCAACTTCCGTTATCAGCTATGTGGCCAACGAGTCACGTGAGTCCAGTATTTATACATAAAACTGCACTTCAGCTCGCTCTCCCTGGGATTACAAAGTTCTAGAAAGCTCCATTTTTGGCTATAACTCAATGGGCAATGGTGTAGACATTTTTACCCCCAGTTTGGATTCTCTGCCCATTCACTCGCTCTGTCCGGTAGTTAAAGACCTTTGAGCCTCATGGGACCTAACGACTTTTCCCACGAGGAGGGGCCTCAGTGTCAGGAAACCCCGGGCCCATTCCGCTGACTGAGGGCTGGATCTAAGGTGGGCAGACAGGGAGAGAAGTGCACAGAGGCAGAATTAGCATGAAATATTCAGGCAGTGAAACACGGCCATTTTTCCTGCAGTGTTTACTTTTTTTTTGGACAAAATGTGCATGGATTTGAGGAGTTGTGGGGGGGAGGAAAGAGGGAGGGGTAGGGAAATGGAGGGAGAAGGAGAAAGGATGGAGGACATTGCAGGTTGGACCTCTGAGTGGAAAGATCCTCCTGAATTTATAAACATGCCAGGAGGTAGGGATGGGCGTGGGAAACTGGGCTGATCAAACGGAGAAAGATTATGTCCCCTGCTCAACAAGTTTCTGCTGTTCCAAGTTGCCTTTTGCAGTCAGAACACACTTCAGGAAAGGAAACTCTTCTCTCTGGGAACTCAGACGGTCTTACCATCCAGGACTTAGTTCTCTTACCTCCGAGGATCTGAGCGTCCTGTGTGCTGGTGAGCTGGGAGGGAGATCACAACAGTAGGCTCTTGTGATGGTGAAGTTCATGTGTCAGCTTGACTGGGGCTGTGGGGTCACCAGACATTTGGTTTTACGTTATTCTGGGGAGTCCATGCGGGGGGTTCTGGGTGAGACGAGACATTTGGACCAGTGGACGGAGTAAAGCAGATTGCCTTTCCCGGAGCGGGTGGCCTCGTGCAACCCACTGAAGGCCTGAAAAGAACAAAAAGGCTGAGAAAGCGGGAAATTTGCCTGCTTTCAGCTGCGATATTGATCTTTTCCTCCCTGTGGACTTGAACTGAAAAATCAACTCTTCTCGGGGCTTGAGCCTGCCAGCTTTTGGCCTAGAGGTATACCATCGGCTCTCCTGCTTCTCCAGGTGGCTGACGATAGATCTTGGGACTTCTCGGCCTTGATGATCAAGTGAGCCCCTTCCTTATAATGAAATAATCAATCGCTCAATCAGTCAATCAAATCTCTTATTGCTTCTGTTCCATGGGAGAATCCTGACTACCACAGCCCTGTTTATTCTCAGAAACTTCCATCTGGATGCCTTCTCTGGCTAGCAAAGACCTAGGAAGTTGGAGAAGGCTGATTAAGATAAAGGGATATTGGCTCTAGCACTTTGTAAAACAATCTGGAATTACCTAGTAAAAATGAGCATGTACTTACCTCTACAACCAGTAGTTTCTCCCCTGGGGATACCCTGGAGCAGCTCTGTATGACTGGGTAAGCCCGAGCTCCGTGTGGCTATTTCAATTTAAATTCATGGAAATAAAATGAAAAGTATAGTCATTCATTAGTGCTACTATTTCAAGGGCTCGTTCATCGACTAAGCCTAATGGCTGTTCTATTGGAAAGCATCCACACTGTTGTACATGTCCATCAATCTAGCACTGCCCTAAAGAAACTCTCATTCGGACACTCTCCCTCGGTGACCGAGCCACCCAGGCACCCCTACCTGTCCCTTTTTAAAGGAAAAATGCTAAGAAACGGAAGCAAGTTTATGATCTTTGATATCTTTGCATCAATGTCTCAGATACATCGAACCCAGTAGGTCCAAGTCCAAACTCAGGATCCCCGTGCCATCCCCCAGGCCTGCCCCCACCAAGCACAGCTCTGCAAGTGGTCCGGCACCACCATCTACCACGGAAATGCCAAATGCTGAAGTCAGATATCATTCTTGACTCCTTCCAATTTGCCGCCTTGCGTATTCAAACCATTCCCAAACTGAGTCCATTTTACCCCCTAAAGTAGTTTTTTTTTTAAAGATTTTATTTATTTATTTGACAGAGAGATCATAAGCAGGCAGAGAGGCAGGCAGAGAGAGAGGAGGAAGAAGGCTCCCTGCTGAGCAGAGAGCCCGATGAGGGGCTCGATCCCAGGACCCTGAGATCATGACCTGAGCCGAAGGCAGCGGCTTAACCCACTGAGCCACCCAGGCGCCCCCCCCAAAGTAGTTTTAAAAACTGTCCACTTTCCTCCATCGTCATGGCCAACACCCAAGTGCACATTCCCACCTCTGTCCCTGATCTCAAGAACCTCCCAGCCTTCTACCCAGCTGCCCTCCGGGCCAGGGTACCACAGCCACAGGGAGCCTTTGGAAATGCAAATCAGACCACGCTCCCAGTTTTAAACACTTTCCAGAATGTGTTACTGTGATTAAGCCTACCTGATACCGCCAGGTCCATTCCTGTCTCTTCTGCTTTCTGTTCTCCCTTCATCGTTCCTCCGCCCCAGCCCCTACCCCTGATCTGCACCCCACACACACTCCATGCCCTTTCCTGCCACTGAGGCCATTTTCCATGCTGTTCCTTCTGCCTGGACTCCTTCTCCCACCATCCTCTTTGCCTGGTTGACTTTCCCTCTCCCTCCAGAGCTCAGATCCAGGGAAGGGAAGCCTTCCCAGGACTTCCCGGTCTGTGTCCAGTGTTATCCCCCAACCACCATCCTTTTCTTGGAAGACTTTCCCTCTACTTAGATCTCCATGCATTGGCGTGAGTATGTGCTCACTATCCTTCTCCTCCCAGACACTGGCCTTGCTGAGAACGGAGGCTGATCTGTTTTCACTCCCAGCACATGCCCAAGCTCAGAGCAGGTGCACAGTGAATACTTATATCATCGATGAACAAGAGCTCATCTTCCCGCTTCTCCCAGTGCCTGACCCATTGCAAGGGCTCCCCTGGGGCTGGCAAGTCCAGGTAGTGAGAGGGGCCTGGCCCTGTGAGGCTTAGACAGATGGTGGATCCAGTTCATAGCATTCCAGCGGAATGACAGCATGACATACAACTTGCCGTGTAGACACTTTGAGAAGTGTATGAGTTTCCCATGGCTGCTGTAACAAAGTCCCACAGAGTTGGTGTCTTAAAATAACACATATATGCTCGTACACTTCTGGAGACCAGAGGTCTGAAATTGGCATCACTGGGCTGAAATCAAGCGTCCGCGGGACCACGCTTCTCCTGGAGGTTGCAGGGGAGAATCTTTTTCCTCGTGTTTTCCAGTTTCTAGAACTGCATTTCTCACAGTCCTTGGCTGGTGGGCCCTTCTGCTCCTGTCAAAGCCAGCAGAAGGGAATCTTTAAATCTCTCTCTGCTGACATCATCCCATCTCCTCCCTCTTCTCCACCCAAATCTCACTCTATCTCCCTCTTATGGGGCTGCTTGTGAGTACATTTAGAACCCGCCAGAATAACCCAGATAAATCTCCCCATCTCAAGATCCTTAATGTAATTCCACCCGCAAAGTCCCCCATATTCCTAGCTTCCAGGGATTAGGCCGTGCATATTTCTGAGGGACATTATCCAGCAGGCCACATTAGGAGAGACCGATAGCAAATCGCACTGGGGCTCAGCATCGAGCTGGAGTCTCAGTGTGGCCATGATGGTGACAGATAGGGCCATGGCTGAGCTGAGCAGAGGGAAAGGCACCCCCTACGTGGAGAATGTACATTGCTTGATCTTATGCTAAATTCTCATTATTTTTTGAAATCTCCCAAAGAAGTGGCATCTTATGAGACAAAGAGGGAGAGGGGGAGGGAGCACCTTGGTAATGCACACACGGCGGCCTGACAGTTAAGGGTTTTCTCACTCTCCCTGCGTGTTTCTGGAGCAGTGCTGATTTGAATGGCAGCAGAACTTGAGAAGGGCTCGGTGGTATCACTCGATGATCTCAGCAGAGGGTTCAGCTTTTCCTAAGCGCTCCGTGTGGAATCAGATAACACTGGACTGGGCTGGCTTCATTTCCACATTGTCTCTTCCCATGAGAGCCAGCCCTCCCTTGATATTTCCTAGGCAGGATGCTCACAGAGAAAAGGAAGGACGGAAGGTACAAACGGCTTAGAGGGTGTGCCTTGGTGTTTCCCGTCCATGAGCTTTGCTGGCCCCCATCCCCCAGGAAATGTAAATATCCTGATTTACATCTTTCACTTTATTTAATTGGCTGCTATTCGCTGAATGATCAGATACGCGGATTTTTTTTTTTCCTTCTGGAATTTTGACCCACTCTGGGTCTTTCTTTCCTCCATCCCCTAAAATCCTCAGGGGTTTTGAATTATATGAAGTCAATCCAAGACACTCCTAGTTGGGGTTCTGCCAGTGGGAAGGAAGCCGTATTGTCACTTCTGGGTGTCCTCATCTCGGACAGCATGGCCTTCTGATCAAGAGAGAGACCTATACTTGTTCTAGGTTAGATTATACGTACGTTGGAACTCTAGCTCTGTCATTTCCAGGCTGTGCAGTCTTGGTCAAATATTTAACCTCTCAGAGCCCCAGCTGTCTCACCTGTCAAACGGCGATGGCTCCAACATTGCACAGGGTGGTTATGGGGAATAAAGGAAGTCATTTATACATGAAGTGCTCAGACCAGTGCCTGCCACAATGTAAGCGCTCAGGAAATGTTACTTTCCTTTGCTTCCAGAAGTAGTCGAGTTTGGAAAAGAACAGACATGTTTGTAAGAGCAGATGTTGGGCCTGCACTCTTGGTGACTAGTCGTACAGTTATGTATCTTGAATAGGGGGCACGGGAGAAGGGAGGGAGATTGGGAGGTAGACTGAAGGTCTCCTCCGTGACAAGGAAGTTCAGACTGGAGAGCAGGCTCGGGGCACTTGAGATGTGTCTCGAGACAACTGAAGGACTGCCCGGTAGAAGAGGGAGACTGTTTCTTCTTTGTGCAACCGGGACCAAACACAGATGCCGCTGGCGAATCAGGTTACCATCTCAGCCCGAGAGAGAGCACCCCAAACACTTGGAGCTATAAAAAGTGGGAGACTTGGGAGATCTTGAATTTCCACACCTGGGGATGTTCAAGTGTTGATTTATTCCTTCCTTCATGCAGCCGGCATCTACGATATTATTATCATGGGTCAGGTCCTGGGAACGTGGGAATGAACAGTGTAGATGAGAGCTCTGTCTTAATGGCATCTGGGGGAGGACAAAAAATGCATGACTCCTGGGGAGGATACGGAAGCTTCAGATGGGTGATGGGGAGGAGGGACAGTGAGTGCCAGGATACTATGCTCAATTCTTAAGGTCTCTGTCTCTCCTTACACCCCTTTGCAGGCCAGAGCTGACTGGTCCAGACTGACTCAGAGTCTCTCTCCTTGGGATACAGGGAGACTGGGCCAGTTCGGTGATGGATTTGCAAACCAAAGTCAGTGGATGAGCACAGAAAGCCTGTCTTTGGGAAGGAAGGAGGATAGCACAGCTGCCTGAGAGTAGCAAACAAGAGAACTGTCGTCTCGGAAAGCAGAGAACGATCTTGGCTATGACGTTCCCATTCCAGTCCCCAAGCAGCTCAGCTGAACTGGGCCTTTCTATAGGATGTTGTATCTTCTTACCCCCTGGGTGTCTGCTGTCCGGACCCTTGGAGAAAGGCCTCACACTTGTGTGGCCGCAGCCTGGGGAAACCCCAAATTTTCCGCTGTGCTGTTAGTGAATTTCAGGGTTTCCCTGCTCTGCTTTTCTCTGCCCCCAGGCTTGGTTCCCTGCATCCTGGAACCCCATCCACGTGGGTAGGTGACCTGGATGCTTCACCAGTTTCCATAATGACAGAACAGGACAAAGCCCTATGCTACTTCCACAGGTCATCCGAGGAGTTGCCGAACTAAACATCCAGAAAGGGCTTGCACTGAGCCCTTCACAGCTATTTAAAAACCCAGCTTGACATTCTCAGCTAATGGGCTCCTTTTAGGCATCTTGTACCAAGCGGTTGCTTTTTCCTGGCCCTTCTCTACTTCCAGGGCCCAGGTTCATCCACCTAGCTCAGACCTCTCAGTTCCCAGGAAGACAACTTCCCCTTCCTGTCCTTTTTTTTTTTTTTTAAGAGTTTATTTATTTATTTGACAGACAGAGATCACAAGTAGGCAGAAAAGCAGGCAGAGAGAAAGGAGGAAGCAGGCTCCCTGCTGAGCATAGAGCCCGATTCGGGGCTCGATCCCAGGACCCGGGGATCATGACCTGAGCTAAAGGCAGAGGCTTTAACCCACTGAGCCACCCAAGTGCCCTCTTTTTTTTTTTTTTTTTTAAAGATATGTTTCAGGGAGGGACAGAGGGAGAGAGAGAATCTCAGGCTGACTCCATGCTGAGCATGGAGCCCGAGATCAAGGACGTGGGCCAAAACCAAGAGTCAGATGCTCAATTGACTGAGCCACCCAGGTGCACCCTCCCTCCCAGTCTCACGCAGAGCAGTTTCACCTGCTTCCAAAAAGCCATTGTGCCAAAAGACACCTGGGCTCTCAGACACACTACCCCAGCTGTTTGTCAAGTTAAGATTCTAAGCAAAAACTCTTTCTTCCCCAAGATAGATCTGGGCACCAGCTGTCAAATTGATAACACTTCTCCCCATTTTTTTGGTTAAACTATCTTTCATCAGATGAGCTTGAGACAATTTCTGTTCCTTCTAGCCCATGCTGGGAGGGTCTCTTGAAACCATAGCTCAGTCAGGAACCCAGAATCCCATTCCTTGTCTGTTTCCGGTTAAAGGTGGGAGATCCAAGAGGCAGACAGGAAGTGCAGTGTTGATTCACTGAGGGCCGCCATGTTTGGATGAGGAGGCAATCAGATAGAGAAGACATGGAGGTTCCAGCTCCTCCTGACTTTCGCCGATTTCCCAACCAGCTTGTCATCCCCACGGCTGGCCCTGCTGACCAACAGCAGTCCTCCATCTCTTAGACCCTTGGAAGCCAAGACAACAGCCTCCCAAAGACCCCTCCACCTGCCTTTCCTCTACAGCCCCACCTTGCTGGCTGTATGTACCTGACTTCTCATATGGCTGGTGACTCCCCTGGTCTTCCACCACCCCTCCCAGACCTGCGTGTCCCCAACTCCTCCCACGATGGTGAAAAGTCCAGTTCCTACAGTGTATCCCTTGCCCCATAATTCATGGTGGTTCTGCTTTCCTGAGGGAGCCCTGACTGACACACATCCAGAGCCTTTCCAGAAGAGACTCATCTTCTTATTTTCTTTTCCTAATTTTTTCTTGATGAGAATTGGCCTCAGTCTGAAAGTGTAAAATCTTCCCAGCATTAGCATGGCTCCTGGAACGGCAATAGGTACCTCTCTTTCCAGTTGCTTCTAACCGTGATCAGAATCAGAATGAAATGTGTTTGTGGTCTCTCGTGGCTCATGAAAATCCCAAAGCCATCTGTTGTCTTCATCCTCGTGTCCGTTATCAGAATACACTGATTAGGCTTTTAATTGAACCTGGTGCCGTATTTATCGAGAAACTCACAACAATTAGCTTTCTAAAAGCTTATCACCGGAACCCGAATATATAATCATTCAGCGACAGTCACTTTCAACTCGCTCCATGGCCTACCTGTGTTTGCCCTCGAAAAACCAACACATAATCTCCTTTTTTTTTTTTTTTTTTTTTTAATTTTTCCAAGAGATCAAGTGAGCGAGCTGAGAGCTGGCAGTTAGGGAATTTCTGAGCTTCTTCACCAAACTGCAGAGGGATTTGGGGGATCAGAATAGAATAGGATCAACGTGGATTCTGGAGCCGGATGGTGCAGGGAGTCACTCCCAGCCTTACCACGGACGGACTGCGGAAACTTTAAGCTTTGAGTCCCTCATCTGTAAAACCGGTACAAATATAATTCACACCCTTCGGAATGAAGAATAAATGAATGAATGTGCAAAAAGAACTAGTATAGAGCCCAGCTCCTGTAAGCACTTCTCACGTAGTCATGAGAATGCTTATCCGTGCCTTCTGTGACCCCAGGAGGGAGTCGTGGACCTCGAGTTTGGCCCGAGACAGAAATGGTGCAATTATAAAATGAGATCTGAATTTCACTTTGAAAGCAGCACTTTAGAAAATGCCTGGATAAGCTAACATTTTGGCTTCCCGTGAGGTTTCCCCAGATAGAGCTTGGTGAGCTGGACCAGGTTATGAAAAGGGACCTCTGCACCCTCCTTGCCCCAGCAGAGGGTGATTATCCGCTGTCGCTCCTTGTCTCCAGGTGCTGGTGCTGCCTCTTAGACGCATTAGGACTGGCCTAGCACAATTTAGAGAGGATGTGTCTCAGGCTGTGATGATCTCGGATTAAATTCAGGGAGACTTGCCCAGGGCATCATTAACTGCCTGGAGGAGTCAGTCCTCCAGCCATCTGTCGTCTGCCATCCCTCTGTCTGGTTTTTCCTTTGGTCACATTGAGCCATCTTGAGAAACTTGGAGAGGTCCTCTCCTCTTGCTGCGTTGGCACGGTAAATGAGAAGCACAGCGTGGTCAGGGGTTCGGCTTTGGGGCTGAACCAGCACCACATTTAGAGATGGTACCTGGGTTGAGATGTTGGCTGTGGGACCAAGTGCTGCTGGGGAATGTGACGTAGTCAGCAACAGCTAGAGGAAGCCTAATGGAGTGATCGAAGGTCAAGAGCTTTATTTGGGTAAGAGCTGATATCCCAGCAGAGCCACTCACCTGCTCTGTGATCTTGGGCAAATTGCTTACCTTCTCTGTAACTCTTTGGTTTAGTGTTTGATGTTTTTGAGCAAATACGCATCCTTCTTCCATACCAACTTTCTGATTCTCTGACCCCAACTGAATATCCAACCATTTAATTCAATTTTGACACCACCTACCTGGAGTTAGGGTCGGATCCCGCAAGTTAAAGGGCTCATTCCCTGCCAAGACTGCACTCACTTCAGATGCCTGTCACAACTTCCGGGCATGCCTACACTTCTGTCCAGCCAACTACAATTTTGCGGTTCCCACATCCCTCCCCCTAGATTGGATAATTCGCTAAATTGGCTCAGAGAATTTAGGAAAGCATTTTGCTTGTGTTGACTGGTTTATCTTGAAGGCTACACCTCAGGAACAGCCAAATGGAAGAGAGGCATGGGGCACAAGACAGGGATGGTGGGGTGATGCCGAGCTTCCATACCCTTTCCAGGCACACTAGCCTGCCCAGCCCATGTGTGTCCACCAAGCCAGAAACTCCTTGAATCTCACTGTTCAAGCATTTTTATAACTTAGTCTGCATTCCTTTCCTCTTTCTTCAGAGTCTGGGGAGGGAGGTAGAGACTGAAAGCGCCCACCTTCTAATCACAGGTTTGGTCTTTCTGGTAGACCAGCCCCTACATGACACTAATGTGTAGTTCCACTCTGATCACCTCATTGGCAGGAACTCGGGTGTTTGTTCTCAAGGGGATCATTAGGAATGACAAAAGACACTCTTTACCCTCCGGAAATTCCACCCAGGGTTTTAAGAGCTCTGTGCTAGGAGCTAGGGACAAAGACCAAATATATTTTATGATAGTTCCACTGGGATACTTCCCAGACCCACAGGTGGAGGCCTGAAACCACACAGAACACCAAACTCTACATGTATACCATGCTTTTTCTTAAGACATACATACCTATGAGAAAGGTTCATTTATAAATTAGGCACAGTAAGAGATTAACAGTAGCTAACAATAAAACAGAACAATTATAACAATACAGTGTATAAAAGATATGTGAATGTGGCCTCCTCACATCTTGGAGCTAACCCTTGTTGAAAGCATTTGAAGAGGCTCCTGATGGCAGGGATGGGACAAAGGACGGGGGTCCTGGGGCAGAACGGGACAAGCTGGTGTGTCTGTGGAGCACTTCTAGTCAGTGTGTTGTAGTGACAATTGTCAGGGCTCCGGAGTCAGACTGCCTCCTTGCAAATCTTGCCTTCGTCCTTTGTCAGCTGTGTGATATTGGACAATTTACTCAACCTCTCTGAGCCTTCTATAAAGTTAAGAATGATAATACCTGCCCTATAGATTAAATGAGACAGTGCCAGGTCCAGTTCCAGACCGGGGTCTGTGCTCAGGTGAAGGCTAGCTGCTGTTAGTACTAGACCAGCGTGCAAGATGACTGTGGCTGTGGGCAAGGTAGGTTTGGGAGAGGAGCTGGTGCATTGGTGGGAGCTCAGCAGATATCGGAGAAAGGACTGCGCAGGAGGGCCCCAGCACCACCCAGAGGGGGGTCAAGAATAGAATATTGATACCCGAATGCAAAGCAGGATATGTAATTGGATTTCTCTGGGGGGTGACTCACCCCCTTTGATAAATGCTGTTGCCCTCCTGAGGTCTCTATCATGCGATTTGGAAAATTTTCCACCTGCACTTGCCGTCTCGAGGTCTCATTTTAATGAAACTCCAGGACTGTGTGTACTCTGTGCCCGCCTGCCTGCCTGCTCTTCTTGATCACAGGCTGACTGCCACGTGTCAGGCACAGGTGACGTTCGAGAAGCACGGAGGGAGGAGGCAGGGTGCTTTAAAGGGTGCACATGGGCGATTTAGGGAGAAACACAAGTGCCCAGGTGATTATCGGGGGTGGGGGGAGGGGAAGTGGATGGACGGTGGTAGGACATGGGGTCTTGGCAATGAGAATGTAGGAGCACCCGACCAAGCCCGGAGGCATTGGCAAGGCCATCTTGGGGGCTGCTTAAAAATTAGTCTGAGGTGAAGGTGCTCTGATCCCGGCAAGACTTAAAGGGAGAATGGGCTTGAAGACTGTAGGTCAGGATTCGCACAGACCTGCAGGTGGGCTGCTAGCCCCAAATGGGCTCTCCCTGGCTACAGAGGAGGCCAAAGAGATAAAAGAGATAAAAAGGAGGGGTTTCTGCTGTGGTTACAGTGACCCAAGGCTGGCGGGATTTGGCTCTGCAGAAAGTGGTGTCCTGTGGTAATTTTAAAACAAAAACAAAATGTCTTAAAAAAAAAAATTATCTACTTATTTGAGAGAGAGAGAGCACAGCAGGAGGGGCAGAGAGGGAAAGAGAGAATCTCAAGCTGACTCCACACTGAGCACGGAGCCCCGTGCAGGGCTCGATCCCACGACCCTGAGATCATGACCTGAGCCAGAATCAAGAGTCGGCTGCTTAACCAACTGTGCCACCCTGACCCCGCAAAACACAAAACGCTTTAGAAGTCATCAAGATACCACACCAAGCGTCTTTTCCAATCGCAGTGGCTTCAGATAATACATGCGTATGGTGAAAAAAAAAAAAAAACGCAGAGAAGCAAATGAAAGAAATAAAGTTTGCTTCAAAATCATCATCGTAACATTTTGAATGGAGTTAATGCATAGGTACTGTGCAAAATTGGATCCTAACCTTTGTGAACCATTTTTATATGGTTTCTTCTCTGATATCAATCACATCTTTCCTGAGCGCCATTTTTAATGCCTGTGTTATGAATTCCGAAATGCATACATCACACATTTAAGTCAGCAGTCTGCTATTATCGGTGGATACTTAGGTTGCTTTTTGTTTTTCGTGATTGCAAATAAGGTTGTCCTGAACATAATCACTGCTAAGTTTTCATGGTACCCTTTAAACGACCTCTTTAGGGGTGCCTGGGTGGCTCAATGGGTTAAGCTTCTGCCTTCGGCTCAGGTCATGATCTCAGGGTCCTGGGATCGAGTCCCGCATGGGGCTCTCTGCTCAGCGGGGAGCCTGCTTCCCCCTCTCTCTCTGCCTGCCTCTCTGCCTACTTGTGATCTCTCTCTCTCTGTCAAATAAATGAATAAAATCTTAAAAACAAACAAACAAACATCCTCTTTAGGATGAAACCTTAGAAATGGAATCAGTGGGCTCAAGAGTTTAAATGTTTTCAAAGCCCTTAACACAGTTTTCCAATTGTCCCCAGCTTTCTTCACCCATTAGTCCATGGGCCGTATTTGCTATTTCTTTCTTTTTTTTTTTTAATAATTTTTCATTTTTTAATTAACATATCGTATTTGCTATTTTTGCTTGAGGCTTTTCGTCCCTGTCTTCCCAGGCTCCCACATTGCAAGAAACCTGTCAACAGAGGGCTCTCCAGTGGCCATGGGGAGAGATGAGTCTAGGAGAGGCAACAATTATTCTAACTACTGAGGCCTTCAGGACACTTCCCTCTTCCCCCGGCACAACGCCCCCCCCCGCCCCCCCGCCCCCGCCCCCGCCCCCGCCCCTGGGCTTGGAAGTGAACCTGTTGTTGAAACTCTGGCCTCCCTCTTCTCATAGGATTACCAGAGAAAACACGGGATTCTATGTTAGATCTGAATTTCAGATAAACCACAGATTCTGTTTTTAGAGCATGTATGTTCCAAACAAATACTGCCTGGGCTGTTCTTTTTTTTTTTTTTTAAAGATTTTATTTATTTATTTGACAGACAGAGATCACAAGTAGGCAGAGAGGCAGGCAGAGAGAGAGGAGGAAGCAGGCTCCCCACTGAGCAGGGAGCCCGATGCGGGGCTCGATCCCAGGACCCTGGGATCATGACCTGAGCTGAAGGCAGAGGCTTTAACCCTCTGAGCCACCCAGGCGCCCCATCCTGGGCTGTTCTTATACTAAAAATTATTTGATACTTATCGGAAAATCCAATATAATTGGGTGCCCTGGTTTTTGTTTTTTGTTTGCTAAATCTGGAAACCCTAACCCCTTGGTGTCTTCCCTCATCAATTCTCTGTTGGCTGTATTTTCTCAAGAGGTCCTCTTGGGAAAAGCTTGCAGGTTGGCTGGCCATAACTTTGTAACGGTTGTTGAGTTCTTCCTTGTAGAGGTGGAAAATTATATATGGAACTACGTGCTATTACTGGGCATTTATAGTGATTCTTTTTCTCTCTTCCCGTCTCTTCTCCTTCCTCTCTCCCTCTCCCTTCACCTCCTCCTCCTTCTTTTCCCCTCCCGTCCTCACTTGTTTGAGCCTTAATCTTTATCCACATCTTTAATTCTTTTTTTACAGACTTTATTTGAGAGAGAGAGAGAGAGAGAGAGAGAGAGAGCACATGAGCAGGAGGGAGAGGCAGAGGGAGAGAGAGAAGCAAACTCCCTGCTGAGCAGGGAGCCCAGCACGGGGCTCCATCCCAGGACCCCGAGATCATGACCTGAGCTGAAGGCAGATGCTTAACTGACTGAGCCACCCAGGCACCCTATCCACGTCTTTGATTCTTGGTGAACCACTTAGCCAAAGGACTCAGGGCTAGGATTAGAGAAACCCAGGGCCAGAACCCCTCTCCTTTCCTAGTTTGCTGAGCCGTCCAAGGGAGAACATACGTCTCAGTCTAGGCTCTATCTTGGTAGGAGATTGGGGGACAAACATAGTAAATAAGGAATGAAATCTCAGAACTTTGTGTCTCCTTTAGAGAGACAGAGGACACACAGAAGGACAAATATGGTTGCAGAAACTGCCAGATTGCAGTAGCTGGTGCCTGCAGGCAATCTGTTGGCAAACCTTCTATGCTTTGGGCACAGCCCTATACCTCGCGGGAGCCTGGAGCAGAGAGCAGGCTGGACCCTTAGTGAAAAGCAGCAGGACCCAGAAGAACCCCACCGGCTTGCCGTGTGGCCTTGGTGGCTGGCCTGGGTCCTCAGTGGCTGGTGCAAGTGAAAACTGAGTCAGGAAGCCCGGCACACAGTAGGCTCTTAGTAAGTATTTTCTGGATGACTGATTTATTCGATGAGTCCACAAATCAGTGCATCCAGGATCAATATTCCCTTCTCAGGATTTCTTCATCCATATAAGCTGAGAGCTCTTCCAGCCCCCGCAACTTGATTAGTCTCTGATTAACGCATGGTTCTTTCTGAAGATCAGGACGCAACGAAATGTTTCTACAAAGAACCAGCCAGTAAAAATCTGAGAGTCCAGCAGGCCACAGTACAGTCTCTATTCCGATGACCTCTGCTGTAAAGAGAGAGCAGCCAGTGACAGCACGTGAACGAATGGGCATCGCTGTGTTCCAGTAAAACATTATTTATAGGCACTGAACTTTGAATTTCATGTAATATTCATGTGTCCAGAAATTTTATTCTTCTTCTGATATTTTGCTATTTAAAAATGTAAAAAACATTTTACGAACGGCCGGCTGGAAGGCTCAGTCACGTAAGTGTCTGACTCTTGGTTTCGGCTTAGGTGGTGATCTCAGGGTCGTGAGATGGAACCCTCTGCTGGCCTCCGCGCCGAGTGTGGAGCCTGCTCGAGAGTCTCCCTCTCCTTCTGCCCCTCCTCTCCACCGCATGTGTGCGTGCTCTCTCTCGCAAAAAAACAAAACAAAACCCAGAAACAGAACAACAACAACAACAAAAACCTTCTTACCTCATGCAGTGTACCAAAGCAGACGGTGGGCTGGGTTTGGGCTGTGGGCCACAGCTCGTCCACACTGCTCAAGATTCATGAACAAACCTGTCCTCTACGAAGTTCCTGAGCACTTTAAACAGAAAGTTCAGAGTGAGGGTGCTCTTTCTTCTTGCTGTGTACATATGGGTCCCCACATCTGCCAGACTGGCTTGCACAGACCCATTGCCAGGCCATGCTTTCACTCTACAACCTAAGATGACTCCCATGGTCGTCCTTTGTAACCCAGACCCACCAAGATGTCCTGTGCTGGTGGACGCTTCACTGCCGCATCCTCGGGGACACCACGCCCTTTTCTCGAGTCAGTATTTGAGTGAGCTGCCCCCTTTGCCTGAGTGCCTGGCACCCACCCTTCTCCCTGACCATCCAGGTTGTGCTCCTGTAAGTGGCCCTCAAGCTGAGAAAACTGCTCCCCTCCAACTACTCTGGTATCTGTCTTCCCTGAACTCCTCCCACCATATGGCTTGGAACCTGCATATTCCCCACTGGAGAGACCAGACTGCCTAAGTTCAAGTCCCTGTCACCTACTCTGTGACCTTGAACAAGTTCCTGACATCATGGGAGGGGTGATAATAATAGTACCCACCTGGGAGGGTCGTGGTGAGAGTTAATTGAGATGTTTTGTGTAAAATGTTTAGGCCAGGGCACCGGGGTGGCTCAGTTGGGTAAGTGCCGTCAGCTCAGGTCATGATTCCAGAGTGCCAGGATCAAGTCCCTCCTTGGGCTCCCTGCTCAGCAGGGAGCCTGCTTCTCCCTCTCCAGCTCCCCCTGCTTCTGTACTCTCTGTGATAAAATTAAAAAAAAAAATTTTTTTTAAGGGAGTATTTATACAGTAACAAAAGATCAGAAATACCCTTCCAGGCCTAAAGCAAAATTCACCAATATTGTTGATAATTTTTTCAGGTCAATTGTTAATTGACATGCAACATGCACACAGAAAAGGTTACAGACCCCCACGGTTCAGTGTGATGAGTTTTTTCAGTGCTAGTAATTTCCTTTGACTCAAAAGGGAGCTGATCTAGAAAAGGGGACAGAAGAGTCATCTGCACTCCAGGGAGGTGACGTGACATTCTTTTGGGAACAGAGGGTCGCATCTAGGAACAAGGATCGGGTTAGGGTTACAACTGAAGGAGAAGCCACTTAACACCCAGACCTTGAACTTGCCTCAGGGAGCAAACAGGCAGCTTACTTCTCAGTCATGCCTCACAAAGACGTCCCTCTCATAGATGTGTCACCTAAGCCCATGGCAGGCACCTGTCTGGGCCCTTGATCCCCGACAGGATGCAGAAAGGCAGCTGAGCCCACGGGCTCCCTGGAGATGTCTCAGTGCTTCTTCTCCCTCTGGGGACAGCATCTGAGCTCATTAATCCAAGAACACTAAAAAGATGCCCACATTCATCATCTCCAAGCCATTTGGTTTGAGGAAATGGAAATAGCTCATGAAGGTGAGGCTCTTTCTCTGACGCAGGAATGCTGGCAAAGATTTTTCAGGAGTGTCTGTGAGGCAACAGCCAAGGCTGGAGGGGCCGACGGAAGTGGCCTTCTCCTGTGCACCTACTAGATGTGTGCGAAGCTCAGGGCTGCCTGCTCTAGGCCCTAAGCTTTCTTCACGTTCATGCAACCCCAACACAAGGGTGTTATTCCTTTTCCAAGTGAGGGCAGCGAGCCCCAGAGCAGTGAAGGGACCTGCCCACAGTGTACAGTCAGTGAATGGTGGAACTGAGATGTGCATTCAGGTCTGGCTGGCTCTGGGTGCTAGTAGAATATGGCCCCAGGGGTCACCTCATTTTATACATGAGGAAACTGAGCTCCTGGAGGGAGGAATGGCCTGCCTCAAGTTATTACGGTATAATAAGAAGAAAGGGCACAGCAGCCCTGTGCCCCTTCCCCGTACCTTGCTCTGTGTTTCCTCCTCCTCAGGCTGTTCACCTGTATCCTTTGTAATATTGTTTATAATAAATCAGCAAATGTAAATAACTGTTTCCTCAAATTTCACGAGCAGTTCTAGCAAAGTACTGAACCTGAGGAGGGTGTCACAGGAACCCCAATTTATGGCCAGTTTGTCAGAAGAACAGGTGATTGGGGCTGGCAATCAGTATCTGAAGCAAGGGTAGGCTTATGGGACAGAGCCCTTAGTCTTGGGGTCTTGTTAATCCGAGGCAGCAAGTATCAGAGTTGAGTCAAACTGGAGGACACCTGCCTACAGTTGGACATCCGTCAAGAACTGGAGAGTTGCTTGGTGCAGAAGAATGCACACATTTGATGTCAGATGTGTAGAGTGTATAGAAAAACAGAACTTTCCTTTTGGGAGAAGTTCGTGGTGGGACTTAGGCTGGGGTCCAGGCTCCAAGCGCTAGACTCATCTCTGGATGAGTGTTCCTGCTTTTTACCCATCCCCAGAATGCCAAGCATCCACAATTTATAAGAGCCAGATAGGGCACCCAGGTGGCTCAGTGGGTTGTGCGACTGCCTTTGGCTCAGGTCATGATCCCGGACTTCCAGGATGGAGTCCCGCATCGGACTCCCAGCTCCTTGGGGAGTCTGCTTCTCCCTCTGACCTTCTCCTCTATCATGCTCTCTCTCACTCATTCTCTCTCAAATAAATAAATAAAATCTTTTTTAAAAATTTCTTTAAAAAAAAAGAAGAAAGAGCCAGATAAATATGATTTTTTAAAAGTTGGGCTTCTCCTCCATCAGTCTATTTTGACCTTCACATGGCAGTCTCTGCTGGATTTCCAATAGGCTCCAGACCATGCTATTTTCAAAGATATTTTGTAGAGTAGGTGCGTTATTATTCTGACAGAGCTTGATCGCCTCTCCAGCCCAGAGCTGGTAAAATGACCAATTTCCTCCACCGTCCCAGCATGAAAGGCTGGGATGGAGAATGGCACGAGCTGGCTTCTTTTCCCTGCTGCGTTCATCAGGTTCTTGGAGATGACATCACTCTCTCTCTCTCTCTGGAACAAGCTGGCAATAGTAGAGTTTGGTTTCCAGGACTTAGCTCTCTTCCTGCAGAGAACTGGACTAACATGCCTTATTCAAAAGGTCCAGCCAAGCTTCAAAAGTGCTTTGCATGAACTAGTGAAATGCTTTCGTAACAATATAATTTGATAGGACTGAAATTCCGTTCATGCTTGCAATGAGCAGTACATATATTTGTTTTAGTCAAAGCACACATATCCATGCACATGTATCAGTGAAAATGTCTTCAACTCTAAGTAACAGAACATTCCCTTAAGAATGTCTTAAATCTTAAAGCTCCTGGGTGGCTCAGTCGGTTAAGCTACGACTCTTAACTTCAGCTCAGGTCATGATCTCAGGGTGGTGAGATCAAGTCCCACGTTGGGCTATGAGCTGGGCATGGAACCTGCTTAAGATTCTCTCTCTGCCCCTCCTCTCCTCCCAATTTTTAAAAACCTAATGTCTTAAATCTAGGATGGCCAACTGTCCCTGTTTGCCTGGGACAAAGCAGTTTCCCAGGACATGGGAATTTCAGTGCTGAAGCTGGGACAGTTCCAGGCCAACCAAGACAGCTGGTCAGTCTCCTTAAATCATAAGGACATTTAACATTGCCTTACCAAGAAGTCTGGATGCAGGTGATCTGAGCATCAGCAAGGTACCTCTTAGCTCCCTTCCCCTTGTCACTCTCGCCACAGTGACTGCAGAAGCGTCAGGACGAGGAGGTGGGTAGCACTCGGGTCTTGGATCATCTTTCCCAGGAGCGCCCCCAAGCAGACTTCCTCTTCCATCTCATTGGCCAGAAGTGGGTCTCATGGCTACCTCTAACTGCAAGGGAGCCTGGAAAAGTGGATGTCTGGCGAAGGCAGACGGGATTGGCATCACTCTTGCTGCAGACTGAATTTTCCCTCCCAAATTCCTATGGTGAAGCCTTGATTTCCAGTTTGATCGTACTTGGAGGTGAAGCCTATGGGAGGAGCTTAGGTCATGAGAGTGGAAACCCCCTGAGTGGGATTATGGCCCGTAATGACACAAGGGACCCCAGAGAGATGATTTCTTTCTTCACCATGTGAAGATTTAGCAAGAATGTGGCCATCTCCAAACCAGGAAGGAGACCCTCACCAGGAGCCAAACTTGGCTGATATCTTGATCTTGGACTGCTTAGCCCTTCAGAACTGTGAGAAATTAACGTTCGTGGTTTAAGCCACACAATCTATGGTGTTTTATTATGGCTTTGGGCACGTTGCTTCATTTCCATTTCCTCATCTGTAAAATGGGGATAAAAACAGCTTTCCCATAGGACGCCTGTGACGCTATAGATGAGTTTATGTGTAGAAAGAGCTGAGACACTGCCTGGCCCATAGTAAATGTTCAGTACATGGTGACTTTTTGTTTTTGAGGATAAGAGCAGGATTGAATAGAGATTTTTATGAGGAGCTGTGTCATGACTCCCCATGAGAGCTTCCGAAGAATTCCTCACCTGTTAATGGTGGTGGATTTGAGTGTGTTTGAAATTGTTTGAAACTGCAATTTCAAGATGGACAGAGAGTGAGTGCGAAGGCCTCCCAGGGCATGTCCGCCATACTTGAGTTACAGAAAGGAAAAAAGACTGGCATGAGCTACACGGAAATACTTGGAGTGGAAGAGTGGCCCCGGGGTGCACGGGAGGTCAAGGTCATGCATCATTTTAGTTTCCTTCTTCATACCTGTTGGTGTTTTCTAAAACCTCTGCAGAGGGCAGGTGTGTCCTCTACAATTAGATAAGAATTTATTTCAAAACTTTGATATAGAGGAAAATACCCAATAAGGATGATTATTTTTAATATTGAACAGGTTCCATTTGTCACCTATTCCCCCAGCATCATTTTCTCTTTCTCTCCCTGCTTCTTTGTCATAGTGAGTAGTTGTACTAGACACAAATTACTGAGCACTTTACGTGTCCCAGGCACGTGCTCAGCACTTGACATGGGCAGCAAGACTGTTATTATTCCCATCTTAAAGATTTCTTTTTAAATTTATCTATTTGACAGACAGAGATTACAAGTAGGCAGAGAGGCAGGCAGAGAGAGAGGGAGAAGGAGACTCCCTGCTGAGCAGATAGCCCGATGTGGGGCTCCATCCCAGGACCCTGAGATCGTGACCTGAGCTGAAGGCAGAGGCTTTAACCCACTGAGCCACCCAGGCGCCCCAATTATTCCCATCTTAAAAAGGAGGAAAGTAAGGCTCAGAGAAGTTCAGCTGCTGGTGCATTGGCCCCTTTGAAGGAGAGCTCTTGGGTACCAGGGCTCTTACCTCTGACCAGGGTCTGTCTCTCTTTTGTCCCTTTCACTGCCTTTCCTTCTTTCATCTCTTGAAAATGATCAGCCAGGTACCTGTCTAAAAACTGACATTCAGACCAGATCATTCTCTACTGAGGTGCCACCCTGTGTGCTGTGGGACGTTTAGCAACATCCCTGGACTCTACCCAGTAGATGCCAGCAATGATCCCCACACACCAGCCCCAGCTGTCACAACCAACATGTCTCCAGACGTCGCCAAATATCCCTGGAGACCAAAATCATCCTCATTAGAGCCACGGATGGAGGCTGATCTCAGCAGTCGATGTGGCAAAGGATTCTGGAGGCCCTCCAGTTGAACGATCGCCGACGAGAGCCCATGGGAACAGGCTGTGCCCTACTGGCAAGTCCCCAAGCTCACTTGAGGCAGCTGCCACCTGCTAGGACATTTCAGGGCAGGGCCTGACAAACACTTGGGGGGCCTCTGGCAATAGGGAGATAATTCCGCGGCTTATCCCAGAAGCTGGGAGCTAGGATCAGAAGGAGTAATAATGGGCGCTCCTCGGCCAGCAAAGGGGAGGAGGCCCCATGCTGGTCTGTGGAATGTGGGCAACAGATCCGCGGAAGGAGGTGGGAAGATCAGCGGGCTCAGAGGTGTTGATTTCTAGTCCTTGTCCTGTTCCCACTTGCCATATGCATTCAGTCGAGTCCTTTGAGAACATGAATGCTCCCCTCTGTGTCTTCCCAGGACAGGAGTAGGATGTGTGCAAACTGGCCCCTCTGTGCCCCCGGCCCCTTACTTTACTCTTTTTCAGAGCATGTGACGTTCTGTTGTATCTGTGTTCATGCTCTGTCACCCCCACCTAAATTTCAGCTCCCGAGGGTAGAGGAGCCTCGGATGCTTGGAGCCCACAACCGTCCGTAGCAGGCACAGGAAATGTTCCATAAAGACGTGCAGAATGAAAGCAAATACCCTCCACGCCCCACGGGGCAGCGATCTGAAAATACACCTTAACAGCCACAGCTGTGTCAAGCCCTTCGTACGCAGTGGCGCCACTTCTGAGAATCCACGGCCCCCACTCCGAGTAATCCAACGTGAAGAAAAAGCCTTGTGTGAATCCATGTGTAGTCAACAGTGGCTCAAATGGCACCCCAAAAAAACCCAACCTGAAAACCCCACCTAAGTAGTCAAGATACGGGGGTCATTAAAGCACCCTTGAAAAATACACTTGGTGAAATTCCAGATTCGCGGTATACAACCGTGCACAACAGTTACAAAACTGTGAAGCAATACTTACCTGGCAGGGGAGGTCCCGTGATCACGAAGATGGTTTTCCCAGGGAGAGGCTTATCCATTGCACTCCGGATGTGCTGACCCCTGCGATTTCCCCAAATGTGGGAAACTCGAGTGCATAACGTGTGGTAGTGGGGGACTGTGTTCATTCACGCTTTCCCCTGGGAAAAAACAAAACAACTGTAAAGCGTGTTGCAAGACTGTCTGGGTAGCCCAACAGCAGAGATTATAGGCGTGAGCATCCTTTCCTGGTGGGAATATCATGCACCATCCATCTGGAGGGCAATTTGCAAGTTCCTAATTAAAATGCCAGTGTTGGGGCACCCGGGTGGCTCAGTCGGTTGAGCAGCTGACCCTTGGTTTTGGCTCAGGTCATGATCTCGGGGTCCTGGGACCGAGCCCCGCATTGGGCCCCTCGCTCAGCTTGGAGTCTGCTGGAAATGGTCTCTCCCATTCCCTCTGCCCCTCTGCCCTGTGAGTGTGCATGCACACACACTCTCTCTCTCAAATAAATAAATAAATCTTTTAAAAAAATAAAAACGAAAGGTAAAATGCAAGTGTTCATGTCACTTGACCCAGTGATTGCATTTCTAGGAATTAATTTTTCTAGGGATTGATGTGTTTCTAGGAATTTATCCTAGAAACATCCCAGATGTCTGCGCCTAGGAGAATGGTTAAATAAATCACCGTGTATCACTATAATGGAATACTACGCAGCCATTAAAAACAAGGAGGTACGCACATACCGACATGGAGAAATGCCCAAAATATATCATTAAGTTAAAAAAAAGTTGCAAAACATTTTTGTATGATAGTAATGATGTCATAACTTATAGTATAAACATGAACATTTAAAAAATCTGGAGGACTATAAACCAAAGTGTTGGGTTTTTTTTTTTCTAAAGGACTGAGGAAGATTTTTCTCTACATTGTTAATTTCTACAATGTCTGAAATTTTAAACATAGCTGCTAATAGAAAACACTGGGCCTGCAGCATGAGCTCACTCATATGAGCAAAAAGAAGTGAGGATATGAGGACCAAAAGCAATTCCATCAAGGGGTCATTAACAGTGATCGATCATTTCTCGGTAGTAGGATAATAGGCACTTACTGTTCTACTTCTTTAAGTTGTTATTTATTTAAGTAATTTCTGCACCCCACATGGGGCTCGAACTCACAACAGTGAGGTCGAGGGTCCCATGCTCTTCCCTCTGTGCCAGCCAGGCACCCCTGTTTTTCTTCTTTTGAAGGAGAACTTGTAGGAAGAGCGTGTGAGGTCTTTACAAAGGACAACATCCTCCCCAAACACTTTGTTTAAACTGGGTGATGCTCAAGGTCATAGAACATTCTGTCAACATAACCTGCTGTGGGATGGTGTCCTGTCTCCCCAGGATGGACGACATCCAGCTCTGCAATGACATTATGGACCTGAAGCAGGAGCTACAGAATTTGGTTGCCATCCCAGGTAAGCATGTGGGACTCCAGCCTAGTTAAGGAGGTGCCCAGAGCCCCCCAGCCAGCCCTGTCTGTGCCCCTTAGGTCTGGAAGGCTGAGTTCATCTCTGCTCCTAGCACAGCCCCATTCTTGCTATGTGATGCTCCCTGTCAGGCTACCCGGCTTCAAGTCTTCATTCTGGCCCCCTCCTTGACCTTGGGAAAGTCACTTTATCTGACTCTCCATTTCCTGGCCTCTGAAAACAGGGTAGTACTAGTCACAGCCCTTAACTCATTGGGTATAAATCTCCTTGTGATACATTGAACATGGCAAGCCATGGGCTTAGCTTCACATCTGGTCCAAAATGAAGAGTCCAGTAAGTATTAATGATTACTACTATTACTATTCTGTTTAGGGGTGGGTAGAGTATGGGGGTTACAAGCTCTGACTTTGGAGTCCAAACTAGATCTCTCGATTACTAATGAATGACATGACCAGAAACAACTTACTCCACCAAATTCAGTTTCCTCGCCTGTCAGCTGGGACAATAATGGTATCTACCTCATAGGGTCGTTGTGGAATTGACTGAGAGGAAAAACATGTATGGTGCTAGACACAGTTCCCATCCTTTAGTAAGTGCTTAAAGAAATTGTTACTGTTGTTCTTGTCATTAACTGAACAAACTTGTACCCACTTTTATATTTATACACTAATTCTTTTTAACCTGATAGTAGCAAACCTATTACCTTTTGACCTAAGTTCCTTTTTATGGATCATAATTATCTTTTCTAAACCTACAAATATTTAATGAGAAAAGTGGCATGTTCAAAAAATTTTTATGAAATCTCTTTTATGTCTTAAGATGTTGCTGTATCTGCTTTGGTAGGTATTGGGTTGGAAAATATGGTTTTGCTTCAAGTATATGGAATAAAGCTAGATACACACACACACACACTCAGACACACACACACTCACAGACACACACACACAGTGTCTACTCCTGACTCCTAATTTATTTTTTTTATTTATTATTATTTATTTGACAGACAGAGATCACAAGTAGGCAGAGAGGCAGACAGAGAGAGAGGAAGGGAAACAGGCTCCCTGCTGAGCAGAGAGCCCGATGCGGGGCTCGATCCCAGGATCCTGAGATCATGACCCGAGCCGAAGGCAGAGTCTTAAACCACTGAGCCACCCAAGCGCCCCCTGACTCCTAATTTATTTGGCCTCTTTTCCCAAGAGAGCTTTCCCTGCCCTCCAGGCTGGCTTAGGTGCAGGAATGAGGGCCTGGCAGGTGCTAAGGGAAGGTGTATTGGGTGCAGAAAATAACCCTGTCTCAAGAATCTTGCCTTAGGGAACACCTGGGTAATTCTGTCAGTTAAGCGTCTGCCTTTGGCTCGCGTCATGATCTCAGGGTCCTGGGATCCAATCCTGCATCGGGCTCCCTGCTCAGCAGGGAGGCTGTTTCTCCCTCTGCCTGCTGCTTCTCCCCTACCTGCCTGGGCTAGGTGCTGGTCACGTGACAAAGACAAAATGATTCCCTGCTCCAGCCACTCACAACTCAGTGGGAAGATGGGGCTTGGCGCTCAGTGGTACCAGTGAGTGGTAGCTATGACTGGTCAGAAAGGACAGTCGAAGGGGTTGTAGGTCCAGAGGCGCCTGGGTGGTTCAGTCATTTAAGCGCCTGACTCGGTTTCAGCTCAGGCCATGACTGCAGGGTCGTGAGATCGAGCCCTGTGTGGGGCTCCATGCTCAGCGGGGAGTCTGCTCAGGATTTTCTCTCTCCCTCTGCCCCTCCCCCCACCCCACTTACGCACACTCAATATCTTTCTCTCTCTCTCTCTCTCTCAAAAAAAGAGAGAGAGGATGCATTATGGAACCGAGCACTGTTCTAATGCCTTCTCACTAGAACATGTAGGGCTGGGCCATTCTTTGTTGAGGCTGGTGGGGGGCCTGTTCTGTGTGCTGTAAGGTACTCAGCAGCAGCACCCCTGGCCTCTACCCACGAGATGCCTGTAGCAACTCCCTGCTCCACAGCTGTGACAACCAAGGATGCCTCCAGGTGTTGCCAAATATACACTGGCAGATGGGTGCAAAATTGCCACCTAAGGGCCCTTACTTATATTTTTAAAGATTTTATTTATTCATTTGACAGAGGGAGAGCACAAGCAGGGGGAGTGGCAGAGGGGGAGGGAGGAGCAGGGAGGAGCTCCCTGCTCAGCGGGGAGCCTGATGCGGGGCTCCATTTCAGAACCCTGGGATCACGACCTGAGCCGAAGGCAGACACTTAATGCCTGAGCCCCCTGGGTGCCCCGAGAACCCCTACTTTAGAGTCCAGGTCCTGGCTTTGAATCCATGCTGGCCAGACAGGTGGCCTTCATGCGGCAACTTAATCTCTCTGAGCCTTAACGTTCCTTGTTTGCAAAATGAGGCCAAGAATGCCAGCCTCCCATGGTCGCCGTGCAGATGCTGTGGGGTGGGAGATGAGAAGCGTGGGAGCGCTCGGTCCATTCCTCTTCTGATGGCAGGGCGGGCGTAAGGGGCCAGCAGATCCTCCGGACGCCAGTGTCCCAGTGATCACTCACCAGGTGCCAGGCACGGTGCGGGCGGACAGCACTCAGATACCGGGCATCTCCTCGAGGGACCAAACTCTTCTAGGATGGCTTGTCGACACGGTTGCATGACTCGATGGGGGACTTGTAATGCAACGTGAACTATATCTTGAGAACACCCCTACCACAGAAAGTCAAATGCCCGACGCAAAGCATCCAAAGAAGGGAGCAAGAAGAACAAGGTCCAGACAGCACCTGCTAGAAATTCGATCCTGGGAGTGCAGAGCTCTGGCTTGGGTCATTTCTTAGAGCCTCGAGTGACTGTAAGGAACACCCAGGGTGTAGAGGCACCCCTGAGGACGGCCGGTTCTGCTGTCCCATTTCTATATCCCGCCAAGAACCAGTTTCAAAGGTAGAAAAACCCACCCCAGCTGATGGCAGCACTAAATGGGCAATTACTGGAAGGGCAGAGGAGGCTTCTGGAGCCCTGGGCCTTTGCATGAGCTCTCTGTCAAATTCCCTCCAACAGCATGAAACAACCCAAATTGATTCTCTTAGTTCTGGAGACCAGAAGTCAGGAATCTGGGCCCTGCTCCCTCCGGAAGCTCTAGAGGAGAATCCTTCCTTACCTCTTCCCACTCCCAGTGGCTGCGGGCGGTCTGTGGTGCTCCTTGGCTTGCGGCTGACTTGCTCCAATCTCTGCTTCTCTCATCCCATGGCTTCTTCCCTGTACATCTAGGCGTCCTCTCCACGTCTCCCAGGACAACTGTCATTGGATTTATGCTCCCCCTAGTGAATATGATCTCATCTCACTAAGTACATCTGCAAAGATCCTCTTTCCAAACCCAGTAAACAGGACATTTTGGAGGGGGAGGGGGATACTATTCAACCTAATACTGGCCTGAAGCTCAACCCAATCTCACAAGGGTTCGGAAACAAGAAAGTTGTTAGAATATTCCCTTCCTGTCTGTCTGTCTGTCTTTCTCTCTCCGCCTCTGTTTCGGATGAGTCAAGCAAGCCCACTCTATCTCCCTCCCATCATCTTCTCACCCAAAAACCCAACTATTCTATGTTTAGCAGAACTCGTAGGACACACAGATTAGCATAGCGTATCCTTCCTGTAAACAGATCCTCCTAGTTCCAGTAAGACCCCTTGTCACACATCACTTGCTTGAGAAACAGTGACGAAGATTTACGATTATCCAGAAGGACCAAAACGGTGGGAGCAAAGAAGAGCAGACGGTCTTCTCTGAGCACTGACCCTCTTGCCTTCTCCTCTCTTTCACAGCAAAAACAAACAAAAACAAAACAAAACCCCAAAAAACCAACTTTTAGGGCCTCAGTGTCTTAATTTTCAGCCTCTGAGAACTCTGATGGGCCTAGCAAGGGTTGATTTCCAGGATCACTTTTGGCTCAGCAGAACACATGGGAGCTCCTGAGGCAAAGGAGACATGGGTGTGTGACCACTGGACCAGCCAGGGCCACCTCAGGCCTCAGGGGCTCCAGTCAGGGCCATGGAAGCTTCTAGAACACAGGTGGAAATGGATGGGAGCAGGTGTTCTTGGCTGACGCAGTCCCTGGGATGCCTGGCTGACCCAGAACAGGGACTAGGATGAGGAGGACAAGGTCAGCCAGGTCACCAAAAAATCCAGTAACCATGACAAAGAATACATTAACGCAATATTTAAAATACCAAAATAGGGGTGCCTGGGTGACTCAGTTGGTTAAGTGTCTGACTCATGATTTAGGCTCCAGTCATGATCTCAGAGTCATAGGATCGAGCCCCGCATTGGGCTCTGCACTCACCTGGGAGTCTGCTTAGGATTCTCTCCCTCTGCACTTCATCCTACCCACATGTACTCTCTCTGTCAATCTTTAAAATAAAGTAAATAAATCTTTTTTTTTTTAATTTTAAAATACCAAAATACACACACACATATACACACACAATCCATGATAAACAAAATACCAAAAATTTAAATTAAGATCAGTACCCACACTCAGCAGGCAAAGTCCAGGGATGCCAAAACATGCAGCGCAGGGGGGCGTCCCACGTGAAGAGTGCCTTCCGCCTGAAATATCATTGACTATCTGGCTAAGAATCATGGGTTGATAAGGTCATGGGACCAGTTAGTAATAGAGCTTAGGTCCTCAATGCCAGTTCCATTGACTCCCCCAGGAAATCAAGTTTTCCCAGTGACCTTTGTGTAGAAATTCACATATTAAAATTTTCTTTCTTCTTCTGCTTTCCTACTCACCTCTCCCTACCTTCTCCTCCAACTCTTTGTTGAGTCTTTCTGTGTGTTCCCTGGACCAGGCCAAGTGTTTAGATGGATTCAGCTGAGTGTAGGCAGGGGAAGAAACAGTGCTCCTGATGACACATCAATAAAAGTATCAAGCAAAGAGATCACTGAATGGCCAAGAAATTCACACCTCTCCAGCCAGGGTCAGAAGATCATTCACCAGCTCCCCAGTGGTGGATGCAGATATCTGGCTGGAGAGAATGCCTGGGGCCTTCTCTGCCTTGAGGACTCCTCTGGGACAAGCCAAGATATGTCATCTCACCTCCACTGCCCCCACTGCCTCCTCAGAACTGGAGAGGTCATGGCACCTTCCCCTTGGACATAAAAGTAGTGTCTCCCTCATACGGTTGTCGGAAAGGACTAAAGTTGTAGTTCTCAACCAGGGGTGATTTTGTCCCCCCTCCGAGGGACACTGGACAATGTCTGGAGGCATTTTTGGTTGTCACATCTGGGGTGGGGTACTGCTGGCCCCTAGTGGGTAGAGGCTGGGCATCTGGCTAAACACCATGCAGTATACAGGACAGCCTTTGCAACAAAGAATGATCCAGTCTCGAATATCAGTGGTGCTGGTTGAGAAACAGGACTAAATGGAAACGACAAGCTCATGGAAATACAAATATAACAGCTGCAATTTATGAAGCACTTCTCATTTGTACACTTAAGCTGAGATTCGCTTTTCGTTCATTAAATAAGTATTTATTTCTTTTGTACCTGATTCAGTAAATATTTAAGAGAGGAGCATTTAGTCATTAAAACAACGGTGACGATATACAATAATGGCTTATAATGGAAGAAGCTGACAGTTCATGAGCCCTTACGAGATACCAGGCAGTGAGCCTACTTTCCTTGGTCTATCTCTCTTAAAATTTGCAGCAACTTCATGATCACCTATGTTGAGAGACTGGATGCCCAGAGGGGTTGAGGGACGTGCTGGAGTTGCACAGCTAGGGAGAGGAGAAGGTAGGGTGTGAAAGTAGGACCGTCTGGTTCTATAATGGGCGCTCACAACTGTGTTGGGGTGACAGGCCAGAGAGTCCAGCTAGGAGGGCACACATGGTCCAGGAAGAGATGGCCTGGGCTAAGGAGGTGTGCTGGAGAAGATGAGAAGCCCAGTTGGAGAGTCACGTTGGTAGGCATGTGGAGATGTTAGGAATCAGGTGTGTGCTGCCAGCAAACGGGGTCAAGCTGGCAAGCTGGCAATTCTCATTGGCAAGTAGGTGGATAATGTTGGCAAGCAAAAGGATCACATCACCAAGCAAGTGTTGGTGCCTGGAGTGGTGAGAGGTGCACGGAGGCAGTTGGAAGATGCCTGGTAGGAAGTGGGGGTGCCTAGAGGCAGGTGGTTGATGCCTGGGGGCAAGTAGGTGGTACCTAGAGGCCAGTGGGTGGTGTCTGCAGACAAGTCGCCCAACACTTTTCATCTTCTGAAGGGGCCTGGGCGGAGGGAGCAGAAGCAGGTTCAAGTTTCTGCCTCCTTTTCTCAGTCATCTCTAGCCCTGACTCTTTTGTTTTCTCTTTGGCCTTCTAGGCCTTGGTATCTGGGACAGGACAAGAGCCATCAGGATGGATGATTTCCTTGTACACATTGGTTGGCCCTGGCTGTAGAGTAACTCCCTCCTACACCCCTGCCTGGGCCCTCGGAGCCCCTTGCCTTCTGCATGAACCCCTTGTTGCATCATTAACCACCTCCTAAGTACCTGCTGCGGGCCCAGCTCTGTACTAAGCCATTCACTAACACCGCTGCCTTTAAGCCCCACCATGTGTCTTTACAGGAAAGGAAACTGAGCCTTGAAGAGGTCCAGTTGCTTCTTCAAGTTCACCCAGCAAGTGACATGGCAGAGCCGGGATCCCAACCCAGGCCCCTGGACTTACATGCTTCTAGCATTTGCACTTGACAGTTTCTTTGCTGGTGTTTTCTTTTTCCCAGAAAAAGAAAAGACCAAGCTGCAAAAGCAGAGAGAGGATGAGCTAATCCAGAAGATCCACAAGCTGGTGCAGAAGAGAGACTTTCTGGTGGATGATGCAGAGGTCGAGCGGCTAAGGTGAGTGGGCTCCCATCTTCTGCTGCAGGGACTCATGGAATGGCCTGACAGGTGTGGCCTCAACAAATGCTCCCACATACTGGATCCAAATGAACCCCCAGCCTTCTCGTCTGAGGACCTGTTGCACATCCCAGGGAAACTGGAATCCAACTCCAGAAAGTCTTGCAAAGGCCTGTGGGTCCTAAGACAATGTTACTTGAGGAGGTGACCAGGGAGCAATTATATCACATGACACATGGCAGAGCCTCCTACGCATTCTCTTCACTGACCTTTCTCCCAAGGCAAACTGGTCATCAAGGCCACTTCCTGAAACTTCCATGGGTTTCTACAGAAACCCTGCCCCTTGGGCTGACTTGCTTCCTTGCCTGCCCTCTCCACTTCCCGACTTTGTTCTATTCTCCTGCCCCCCCCCAAAACCCCTCACCGCCCCACACCTTGGTGGCTCCAGCACCACTCCCTAGCTCTCAGGGTCTCCTATTTGCAGATGCATCTGCCACTTGATCTGGACAACCATGGGCACTGGAGGCACAGGGCACCCACTCAAAGGAAAGGAATGTTGATTCTTGAGTATGTTTGTCCTGGAGCCGTGCCTTTGGAAAGCCCCACAAGGACAGAGGCTCACAGGTCTTCTTCCAACCTAGGAGGCATCTAGCTCTTTATTGTCTGTGTCCTCCTGGGTCCTCTGAAGGCTGGAATGTTCCTCGCCTGGCTCAGCCAGGCTGGGCCTGCTGACTTGTTCCTGATGACCCTTGGAAGAGTTTAGGTGAATTGCTGATACTTACCACAGACCTCATGGGAGCACAGATGTGTAGGTGACTTAAGGGTACAGGGTCAGGAGAGGTGTTATTCAGCTCACTGAAACCCCTGCAGAGGCTGGGTCCTAGCATGGCCTTGCCTTTGCCCTGGGATCTCACCCAGGCCCCAGGGAGACAGTTACTCCATTATTGATACATGTCTGTGGTTCAGAGTAAGTTCTTCAAATGCAACATGCATACACCACTGACACATAACACAAAAAAAAACATGGGCACACCACCCACGCATAAAACAGAACATACATTCCCCATCCACATGTAACATGCAGTATACACGTATCAGCCGCACATAATACACAGAAGCATACCCACACCAGCCACAGAGCCTGATGCGTGGTCCCACACACTTAACCTCTGGCCCCATTTCCTCAGTTTCTTGGTGCTTTCCTTGCTTACTCTACTTCCCTCTTGTCTTTACATGCCTGTCTCCACAGGGAGCAAGAAGAAGACAAGGAAATGGCGGATTTCCTGAGAATCAAGTTAAAACCTCTAGATAAAGTAACCAAATCTCCAGCCAGTGAGTGCCTACATTCTTCTTCCTCCTTCCCCCATTCAGGAGAAAAGGAAATTTTAAAGAGGTCTGGGAGCCAGAGGGGGGACAACAAAATACTTTCTAGAGATCAGACTTGGGCACATGATAGCAGCAGGTGGGGCCTGCTTCATGGGCATGCCTCCAGGGAAGTTGCCCAGGCCCCGATGCCCAGAAGGGCACTGTGCTTGTTTTCATGGTCTTCTCTTGCTATGTTGAGGTTCTTAATAGTTCTGGAACAAGGGGCCCTGCATTTTCATTTTGCCTGGGGTTCGGCAGACTGTAGCTGGTCCTAGCAGCAGCTGTCTCTTATCAATCGTAGGTTTGGAGGATTTCTCAGGAGTTGCATGGCCACTGAGGCAGAACGGTGGGGGCTGAGGCTCAGGGAAATCCAGCCTCTGTTGATAATCAGAGCAAAAAGTTTCCATGTGAAACAAGTTTGGGAAATGATACATATTTGATCTTCTGTTTGGTGCCAATATTTATTAGCCTATAAAAGTGGTAACAGGTTCTGCTTCTCTTTGTTGACCCAGTGAGGCTACGTTTAGTTATAGGAAACATACTCAATTCAAATTTACAATAGCACAAAGGGGGATTTGTTGGAAGAAGTGCAACAGGAACCAGCTTCGGGGACTAGACACTGTTAGAATGCCTTCATTTTCCTTCTGTTTCTATTTCTGCCCCTCCGCATATGTGAGCTTCATTTTCTCCTACTACATGGATGGGCCTTCTTCCTGGGGCCTGAACTGCAGAACCATAAATTAGCAGCAGCAAGACAACACCATACATTCTCTCTCCTGGTATCCAAACACATCAATCACAGGGGAATACTCTGACTGGCCCTTCTCGGATCATGTTCCCACCTCCTAGGCCTTCGCCGTCATCAAGAGGCTGGGATGCTATGATTGGCCAGATCTGTGTTGCATGCCTGCTTCTGTAGCCCCAGAGACATCAACTGTTATCAGAGTGAGAGGACTGGAAATCTTGCTAGGAAGATAAAACCCAAAGGCCACCACCATTTACTATGGCCACAAACCCAGTTTTCCTTGACCATCTATTAATATCCCATGAAATGTGGGGTAGAGTACAAGGGAATAAAGAAAGAAGAAGGTACCCTTCTTCAGGCCCCTAATATCACAAGGCATATGGTCCTTGCCTAAATCCAGCATCCTCAGTGGACTGTCTCTTTCATGAAAAGCCAATCAGAAAAAGTCCACCTAATGGGAGAGAGGAGGAGCAAGGAAAGCACGGTTATGAATAACAAAAAGTAATCTGGCAAGAAATCAAAACACCCAGTTTTTTGTACCCCATGCAAAGGGCCAAGTGTCCAAATTTGCACAAATCTTCTAGTGCTGGGATCTAAAGTTGAAAAATTAAAACTAAAAAAAAGCCACTGAAATCTCTGGGGTCCCAGCAAAGCAGATGCAAAACTGCTCAGTGAGGACCTTTCTGCATCCCACAATACGTAACCCACAGTTTTGGAAAAAAAACAACAACAAACAACTCTATGAAAATGAACTGTTGATAAAAATTTTAAACCCATAAAGAACTGAACCCCATGAGTGGAGTCAGTAGATACCACAAAAAGAATGTCTTCCCAAGAACTGGAGATAACAAACTATCTAAAAGAGATAATAAACTAAGTATATTTAAAACGATGAAAGAGATAAGAGAAGGGGTAAAACCCAAAATGAAATAGCAGGATGTCATGAGAAAAGAATTGGTAGATTTGCAAATAATTACATTTCTAAAAAAACTGCCACAGAAGTAAAAACTTGTAGATTAAACAGAGCTGAAGGGAGAATTCATAAATTGGAAGACAGAGCTGAGGAAATTAACCAGCATGTAACACAAAGAGACAAAGATATGGCAAATGTCTTCCAAAACATGGAAGAGAGAATAAGAAAGTCCAGCTTACTTCAAATAGGCATTCTAGAAGGAGTGATAACAGAAAACAAGGAATTTTCTGGAAGGATAATGTATGACCAATTCCCAGAATTAAAAGACATGAAACCCCAGATTAAAGTGACTTGGACGATACTTCCCATTTATCCATTCACCAAATACTTTGAATGCCAGACCCTGTGCCAGGCTTGGCAGATACAATGGCGAAGAGAACTGAATAGGATAAGAGCTAAAGGCTGTGACTGGAAGCTGAGGACTGAAAGTCAGGGGGCTCACAGGGAGGTGGGAATAGTTATTGGAACCATATAAAACACATGCCAGCTCTCCACTGCACCTAATCTGTAGAGCTGGAGCAAGGCCTGGCTAGGGGTTGGGATGGGACAGGGGCTGCTGATGGTCGGGGCTCTCCTTATGTCACCTCTTCCTCTCTCCTTTTTCCCCTATCTCTTTCTGTGCCCCTATCCTGCTGCAGGCTCCCGAGCAGAGAAGAAAGCAGAGCCCCCACCTAGCAAGCCCACAGTGGCCAAGACTGGGCTGGCACTCATCAAGGATTGCTGCGGGGCCACCCAGTGTAATATCATGTAGCCCCCCAATGTGGGGTGCCCCCGGGGCCACGGGGACCCCCCTCCCACCCTCTTGTCTTCATAGCCCCCATTTCACAGGGGCCCAAGAGCTCTCCAAGGCGGAAGGGGTTGAAGGCAAGCCTGTGACTGCCGCCAGGGGCCGTGGGCGTGGCGGGCGGGCCCGGCCGCCCTGTACAGAGTGTAGCAATAGGGAGTCCCTCACTGTCGCATGGCCCCCCCCAGAGCATGCCAAACCCAGGAGTCTGTCTCACTGTTTATCCAACCACCAGGAAAGGTCCTCCCTTGAAAAAGTGTATCTCCACTTCTATCTATCTATATCTAACCTACCGTGTGAATGAACTGGGAGAGGGGCATGATCCCCAGGTGTGTATAGTCGTGACTTTTCAACAATTTAGCACCATGTTGGACACATCCCCCATCCACCCTTCTAGCTCTGCTATCAGGCCTGCCCTGGATGGGCACAGCTCCCGTCTCCCGTCTGTCCTCTCCCAGGGGCTGTGCTCTGGAGGGCTCCACACAGCCCATGCGTCTTGGAGACATGAGGGCCCATCTGTAAAGACTGAGTTTGTGTGTGGTGTTGTGGTTACGTCTCCTGCTTCTTCCCCTCCTGTGTCTGGGCATGGTTCACATCGGGAGTGTGTCCATTTGCTCTTGGCTCTTCCTTCCCTTGCAATGTCTGCCCCAGGTGTGTGGAGCAAAGTGGGGATGAGGGCCTGGGCTGGAGCACAACCAGTGCTCAGAAGAGGTAGCAGAGTGCTGGGGGCTCCAACACCAGGCATGGGCAGATGAGAAGGGAACCCAGAGCAGATGCTGACTCAGGCGCTCTCCACCCACTGGGGGCCACTGGAGGGAGTGCCAGCAGGACACCACTCACCAGCCTAACACGAAGACCTCCGGAAACAGCAGCGGCGGGCGGGAGAGGTGGCCTGACCCAACCGTGTCCCATCATTTGGTGGTGTATTTTAACCAGCCTAATAATTCCACCTGTGTAACTTGATGTACATTTGCAACAGCCAGCCCGGCACAGCCCATGTGACCTCTCTGTGCATGTGTGTGTTGTGACCGGCCTAACGTAGTTAGCGTAACTCAAGATTCGCTGATGCGCAACCATCCATCAGAGAAAATAAAAATGGAAACCACGTACACGGGATTTTTAACGTTTTTTACTTTTTCCTTGATTATGGAAGTTATCCACATACCCAGTAAACCTTTTAAAAGTATAGAAAGTATAAAGAAGTTTCTCGTTTTCTGTTTGTATCTCCCACAAATTTTCCAACTTGAGACCACGCTGCCCTTGTGGCAGATTTTCCTTCATGCAATTTTTTTTCCCCAACAATCAGCATCATATTGTACCATTTTATAACCAGTTTCTTTTTTCATCTGGTGTTATATCACTACCATTTTCCCACATCATTAAGACCTCTTTGTAACATTAAACACTCTTTACAAATATTTGTAATGGCTGCTTAGTAATCCATCTTGTAGGTATGCCATAATCTATCTAACTAACCCTACCTTACTATCAGACATTTAAGCTGCTTCTACTTTTTCGGTATTATCAAGAATGTCATGGGGTACCTGGGTGGCTCAGTTGGTTCGGTGTCCAACTCTTGGATTTTGGCTCAGGTCATGATCCCAGGGTCCTGAGATGGATCCCAACGTCAGGATCCATGCTCAGTGTGGAGTCTGTATGTCCTTCTCCCTCTGCTCCTTCCCTGCTCGTGCTCTTTCTCCCTCTCTCAAAGAAATAAATGAAATCTTAAAAAAAAAAAAAGAATGTTAAGATAAATACCATGGGGAACAAAGCTTCATCTGAATTTCTGATTTTTCCTTAAGACGAAAGTCAAGTTCTTAGGATCACCTTTTTCAAAAACATTTGTGAATGTTTTTCAAGTTATAGCAGCTTTGCCGTTGACACACAGTATCTCAAACTGAGGACCCCAGAGCCTTGGGTTCCCTGGCCCTTGCAGCACCCCCTCAGTCCCTCCCACTGTTTCAGATGTGTTTGTGCCTTAGTCCAAGCTTTGGCCTGCACACACTTCCTGCCATTTTGAAGCCGAAGAGGCTGCCATTGGCCACTGCCTGTGCCACCACGCCGGGCTTAGGGGACCCCATGGCCTCCTTCACTGCCCTAGACCAAGCATGAAGTCAGACTCTGTGAGCTTCCCAGGATGCTCCCATAACATGGTACCTCAACCAGGTGGCTGAAAACAACACAAATATATACCTCTCACAGTTCCGGAGGCCAGAGGTCTGAAATCAAGGAGCTGACAGAGCCATGCTCCCTCTGGCAGCTCTTGGGAAGCATTCTTCACTGCTTCCTACTCCTGGCAATCCTTGGCTTCATCATCCCAGTTTCCACCTCTGTCCTCATATGGTTTTGTCCTCTGTGTGTCTGTGTCTTATCCTCTTCTTATAAGGTGCACCTTAAACCCAGGGTGCTTTCCTGTAGATCCCTAGCTTACTGACTTCTGCAAAGACCCTATTTCCAGATAAGGTCACATCCTGAGATGTGAATTTTGGCAGGGGGACGGGCAGGAGACATGCTCTTCAAGCCACTCCATGGATGCTTCCCACTCTTGTAATAAAAACCCACAGGCTGCGAAGGGTCTGCTACTTTTCTTTCTTTGTAGAAAACATGGGTATTGAAGGCTTGACCTCAGACCAATTAGAGAGCAGTTACTCACTGATCTAATGAGCCAAAGGAGATTGAAGGCCTCATAAAAATTCTGCCTCTAGTACATCCCCTGAGCCCTGAGGTACACCGAATTTATGTTCCTGCTATTTCTATTGATTTGTTTTCAACAAACAAAAAAAAACCCCACCATTTATTCAGGCTTTCACACAAGAGCCAAAGAAAGTAATAATTCAAGATGTTTCCAGATCACCAGGGCTGCCTGTAAAGCCAGGAAACCTTGCAGACCCAGACTCACTCATTTTGGAAGCTGGAGCGGAAAAGATACAACAGGAGAAACGTTTACTGAGAGCTACGTGGGCCTAACCCCAGAGGCAGATGTTCTCATCACTTCTCTACAAATGAGGAGGTTGTCCCAAGTCCTTTGAGCAACGCCCTATGGATTGTTGGTGGTGGAATCATCATTAATCCAACCTTCTCCTGTAGCCTAAGAGGCCTTTGTTTTCCCATCAGAATTGAAACAAATCTCTCCCATCACCAACCAACCAACCAACCAACCAACCAACCAACCAACCCTCCATCCCATCTTCCCCTGCAGCCACTATCTCTCTGTCCCTCTTCATAGCCTTACATGTTGCGAGTTATCTGCCATCTTGCTATCTTCATTTCCTCATCTCTAGTCCCATCCTCACCCTATTTCAACTGGTTTCTGGCACTCTTTTGTCCCTGACCCCTCTCACTGGGGATGTCACCATGGTATGTAGGGAAAGAAAAATCCTTTCCTTTGCCTGTCTCACGTTCTCCAGATGGAGTCCTTTCAGTGAGATGGGCCAAAGAGAAGACCGAGAGAAAAACAGGCAGGAGTGTATGAACACAGGCACTACACAAGTACATGTGGGGGCACTGGACAATCAACAATCCAACGAGGTCCTTGGAACTTGAACTTACATACGGCCTGAACTAAAAGGGGAAAGGGTTCTGGGCTTCCGGGAGGGTAGCAAGTTATGGGAAGAGGACCCAGAAAAGTATGGTAAACAAGGGTTGTGTGGTTAGGTTTGTTATGCAGATGTAAGACCTGCCTTCTCCATGGATGAGACTCCTCCTCCTGGTGTGGGAGAGGGAGACACCTTTTACAAATGGGAATTTCCTTTATAAATGGAGCTCTCCTTTATGAAAGGAGTGCTTTCGCTGCACTTGTTGGTTCTCAAGGAACTTTAGCTCAAAATAATCCATATGCCAAAAGGGCATGACTTTGGGTGGCGTATCCTGGCACCCCGCATTTATGTCCCATCCATGCAGTCAGCCCTCAGGCTAGCTCTCTGAGATGTGTCATGGCCCAGTTACGATACTGCCAAAATACCCCATCTCAAGGCGAACCGCACCACCCAGGAAGACCTCTCTTCAGTCTCCTTTCTCTCTTCCTTGACCTCAGGGCCTGGCCCTCAGCATTCTGCTCTTGCCCGCTGGGGGCCTTAGAAGGCCTTTGCCCCCAGACTGCTCCTGGATTCCTTCCTTCACCTAGAATAGACCTTTCTCCTGTACTCAGAACCACTTTCCCCACGGCTTCCTAGACTCTCCATTTGAAACCAGAAGAGGCACATCAAATGTGACATGTCCTAAACGAGGGGCCAGAGAACCGTCCCCTCACCTGCTTATTGTAAACTGAGTTTTATTGGTGGGTAACCAAGAGCAATTGTACATATATTGTCTCCGGCTGCTTTTGGGGCTACAAGAGCCTAGCTGAGTACTTGTGACAGAGACCCCATGGCTGGCGAATCCTAAAATACTTATGGTGGCCCTTTAAGAAAAAGTTGGCCAGTCCCCATCCTAAGCTGCCTCAGTTTCCCCTATGTTTTCCCATTTCAAGAAAGGTTATCACAGGAGGTGACCTGGACTCATCTGTTTCTCCTCACATTCCCCCAGTTCCCAAGTCTTTAGCTTTTGCCCCCCGAGTCTCCCTAGAGTCCGTGCACACTGCCATGCTCCCAGCGTAACCGCCATCCCCTTTTGCTCAGTCACCCACAGGAGCTCTGAACCGGCCTCCTTAGCACCTGGTCATGCTCCACACCATGGCCGGCTGCTTTTCTGAGTAATACAAACCTAATTGTCATTCTGCTCTTTAAAACAGTGCCTGTGCCTTTAGGTTGAAATCCACGTTCTCTCGCGTGGCTAAAAAGGCCCTCTGCACTCGGACCCTCCCTATATCCCGCTTCATCTCCGCTCGCCTGTTGTGCAGGGCCACCAAAGCTTTCTTGGGTTTTTATAGTTCTTCTGGCTATGCCGACTGTTAGCCTCTCTCGCGGGCCCTCGTACGTTATTCCCTGTGCCAAGAACTTCTCGGATTCCCTGCCAGTTCTTTCTCTGATCTATCTGTGCGCCATGCTGAAGCCAAAATGACCTTCCTAATGGGCAAATCTGGCAGGTCTCCAGCTCTCCCGCACCTGCCCCCCAACCCTTGTGGTCGAGCCCTGGGGCTGGGGCCTGGTTTGCAAAGCGGTTTGTGAACCAGCATCTCCGGGGCCTTCCCTACCTCCTTCCTCCCCACTCCTCCAGCTTCTCACCCTTGCTCACACCATCGTTTAAGGGAACAAACATAGAAGCAGCTGGGGAGGAAGAAGGAACACCTGGTGGTGTCAAGGCGGGGGTTCTGTAGCATCCGACTTGACCCACACATCGCGTGGCTTTAAAAACTGTGTGAAAAGGGCCCAGGGGACATGGCAACAGGATGGGGTTGGTGTGAGCAGTTTCAGCAAGGGGCTGGCCCAGAAGTCAGATGCATCAGGCAGGAGAGTGCCCCCTCCCCCACTGTTCCATTGCATTTCCATGTGACAAATGGGGAAAGTGAGTCTCAGCGAGGAGAAGGGATTGGCCCAAGTTCATACAGCATGTCCGTGGGAGAGCTGGGACCGGAGTCTGAGAGCAAGGTGAGAGTCGGGTTCAGTGTATTTCTCATTTCTAACCCCAGCAGCCTCGCACCCCACTCCCCACTGAGCTGTCCTCGGATGGAGGTTAGCTTTGGCCACGGCCACAGCATCTGAGCCTCTTTTGACCCTTTCTGTTCCCTGGTGGCCTGGCAGCCCTGACCTGTGGGAATGCACCAGCTCAGCTTGAGTACAGCTCGAGAAGAAACAGAACACACCCACTGCCAGCAGCCAAGCCTCGGATACCTGCTACCACCGACAGGACAGCGGGGTGGGCATCATGGGCTGGGGCAAGACCCTCAGGAAGGTTGGCTCGAGGAACAAATGTCAGGGTCATTCTTCCATCCGTTCACATGTTTAATTCCACTACGGAACGGAACACATGGCAGGTGCCAGGGAACACAGATAAACCAGACAGGGAGGGTTCTGCCTTCCTGTAACTTACATTCTAGGGAGGGAGATGGACGTCCAACAGGAGCGTGGGGGTAGGCCTGCTCAGTGGCGATGAATCTGACCAAAACCCAGTGACATGCAGGAGTAGCTAAAGGGAGAGCCATCTGGAAGGTGATGAAGGGCTTTGGCTTGGAGTCAGTCTGCCTGGGGGACGATGCCAGCTGCTGCTCTCCCTGGGTGATCTCTTCCCCTCTCTGCACCTCAGTGGCCAGACCTGTAAGATAGAGAGAACACACTGGGGCATTCATGAGACATTAACTGTGCGGGATGGCTGAGAACAATGCACGCGGTAGATAATACACTTCGAGAAGTGGGTTCTTGTTGGCCACGGCCGAAGGCAAGAAGCTGTGGGATCAGAAGGCTGCTCAAGCCATGCTATGGTTCTGGAAGTCCTGGGGTGGAGAGGGTGAGACCTGCTGGGTCCTGCCTTCATGAAGCTGACAGGGAGGAGATGACGGGCAGCAGTGACAAAAGTTATTGTAACCTGAATGTCTGCAGGAGCCCCATTCCACATGCTTCCCCAAGGTGTCCGCACCTTCCCTGGGGCTTATGGGGCCTCCCCAACAGGTCACACCCATGACCTGGCCTGCGCCCCCACTAGCTCTGTACACCCCTCATATCCCTTCCTACAGCTGTCCTCACCCTCCTCCTGCCAAGTCCAAGGTGGAACTCACCTCCTTT
The DNA here is from genome assembly GCF_002288905.1 of Enhydra lutris kenyoni. NCBI lineage: Eukaryota > Metazoa > Chordata > Mammalia > Carnivora > Mustelidae > Enhydra > Enhydra lutris. The sequence goes on along the minus strand of NW_019154129.1, from coordinate 3,484,282 downwards.
CCTCACTCACAAAGAACCCAAGCTGCATAAGGCCTCAGGACATGAAGCCCGCCTTCTGGAATGTTTATGGAGGTGGGTGTGGGTTCACATCACAGCCGCACACACCAGTGAAGATCGGCGGCTCCTGTTCCCACCAGCTTTGCTACCAGTCACCGAAGGGCTCACCTCTGTCCCCAGGCCTCCTCATGAGCAATTGCCCTCCCACTTACTGGAACAATACAGCTCACTCTGGCCTTTACCCTAACCTGACTCCAGGCCCCAGGGCCCACTCTCCCCACCAAGGTTTATTTCTCTATGGATGCCGTAGCTCATGGCCTGTCCGCCCACAGGAGCAGCAGCTGCCACGGGTTTGGGTTTTGATGAATGGTTGAAGACTTTCCAACCCACTGGGGTCGTGGTAAGCTCAGAGGCCGTGGGAGCATGGGAGGGGGCGTCTACCAGACTCTGGGGTTCAGGGATGTCCCTGCAGGAGGACGCACCTCTGCAGCGAGACCAGCACAGACAGGAGTTGGAGGAGGTGAGGCTGGGTAGGAACAGGAGGCTGCTGGGGGCTGCCAGGAACTCTCAGTGGCCACCTCCAGCCCCCTCCATCGCCCCCATGGGGACCTGGAGCTCTGCAGTGGGAAGCTCTAGGTTTTAAGTAACTGAAACAGAAGACAAAGAGGCCAAAACCTAAGAACATTTCCTGGCTCCTGGGCCAAGATGTGGGGTACCCTTGGGTCCAGGGGTTCAAGCACGGTCACTTGGACTTCGTGTTTGTCTGCCTCTTGGCCCGCCTCCCTCAGGGTTGGGGGGGGGGGCTTTATCTTGGGCAGAGTCTCCTGGTGAGGCACAAAGGCAACAGCTCTAGGTGCTCATCCTCCTTGGGGCGTCCTGGACCCCAGCATAGGGTCTGCCAGGTGTGGCCAGCATCGAGGTAAAAGATAAAGTAAGGCATATTAAAAAGGTTAAGTTTGGGGAGCCTGCGTGGCTCAGTCGGTTAAGCGTCTGCCTTTGGCTCAAGTCATGATCCCAGGGTCTTGGGATTGAGCCCTGCATTGGGCTCCCTGCTCAGCAGGAAGTCTGCTTCTCCCTCTGCCTGCAGTTCCCCCTGCTTGTGCGCGCTCTCTGACAAAGAAATAAATAAAATCCTTAAAAAAATGTTAAGTTTCCTTGAGCAAAAATCAGTTGGAATCAGGCAGTATCCAGCGGAGCAGACAGTAAGGCTCTCTGAGGAGCTGTTACAGGCAGAAGACAGCAGGAACCGGAAGTTATACCAGACACACAAGCAGGTTGGCTACTGCAAGGCCACCTCCCTTTAGGGGACGACAGGGGTCTGACAGGCACATCACCTGGCTAGTGCTGATCAGACTACTCCTGATTGACTGGTTTAGGATTCCATTTCTGGGAGCGGCGAAATTGTCGTCCAAGTCGTGGTGTGGTGACATGGAGCTTAGCTTAAACACTTCCATTTGGGGCCTGTTGTCCTGTTTTTTGACGGTCACGTGGCCAGCCCAGAATTACTGGCTGGGTCAGAGGGGGTGGTTCTCTGCTCAGCCCCCACAGCCTCCCGTTCCCATCTGGAAACCTCAGCGTGGAGGTGGAAGCTGGGTGGGCTGTGAGCAGGTCTATCACGGCTCCTGCTGCTTTGAAACTTGGTGGCTGACCCTCAGCGGGTTTAGCCCGGGACTCCTTTCCTTCCTCCCCAGTCACTCCCTCCAGGATCGTGTGGGAGCCCGTGTGGGGCAGGCTTCCACCTGATGGATGCTGGCAAGGACCATGGGAAGCCGCTCCCTTGGTTCGGTTACTTTCTGTGGGGCTCCCTCTCAGCCGACTGGAGATTCTCCTCACGGGTTTGATGGACTAAGCTGCCATCTTGAGGGAGCCCATGTGGGCGGCCTCTGGATTTACAAGTGGCTTCCAGCTGTCGGCCCACAAAACCTGGGGCCCGAACTCAGGACAGAGGACAGAGGGGAGATGCGGGAGGTCGGCAGGGGTCGGGACTCACAGTCCATGTGTAAAATCCTCTTATCGTCCTCATGCAGGGAAGCGAAACAGGCTACTTGAGAACGGAGAGGTCTTCCCTGATTCTGCATCCAGGCCCCACACCAGATTCAGAGGCTGCGAACACGGAGGGCGGGGGCCCTGCAGGGCCGTGGGCAGGCTTGTCTGTACTCACTGTGAGCGACATCAGAAACTCTGAGGGAGAAAAGGGTGGAGGTGGGAGTGGGAGTTCTCTGTGTAGGCCCTGCAGCCCAGCTGGGAAGGCCTCCTGGCAGAGGTGGAAGCAGAGGCCTTCCCATGAGGAGCCTGAGGTCAGAGAAGATGGCGCCACCGTGCCCTTGACCTCTGCAGCACTCCTAGCTGCTCCACATGTGGTGGTGGCTGCCAAGCTTCCGCTTGCCTCCTCTGTGCTCAGAGTCCCTCATTTCCAAGTACTTCCTTCCCAGGAAATGGGAATTCTTCTCCTTGTCTTGCTGACTTGAGATCTAAGCTCCTGGCCCCCCACACCTGAGAAGTGAGGGGTTCTCTCTCTTTGCAGCCATTTCCATAATTTGCTGACCATGTCCCAAAGGCAAGCAGCTGTTTCCTCCTATTTCCCAGGGGTGCCTCCCTCTGAGGGAGAGACTAGAACTTTCCTGGGAAAGTGTTAATTCAAAGAAGCAAATGGGCTCAGTCTGTCCCCCAAGAGCGTTAACAGCGGCAGCCCAGAGGCTGGCCAGCTAAGGCAGGAGTGTGCGGTCAGGCAAGGCAGTGGTGGGACCATGCTGACTGCTGGTTTATGGGGCGGTGAGTAGGGGTGCCTGCTCCTCCCACAGTCTGAGAGCCAAGGTGTGACCTGTCCCAATCCACGGAGCAAGCTCATTGGTTGGGGAGATAGTGAAGATGCTTCTGAGACACAACTGGGTCCCTGGCCATGTGAAGCTACTAGAAAGCAGAGAAGAGACATGCCAGAGCGCCATGCTCCTCAAGGTGGAGGACACAGCTAGCGTGAAGCATCAGGAGCCAGGTTTTAGATGTGGACACCCGTCTCCTCTGCACGGACAGGTGCGCCTTCATTCAGCCGGCCATCTTCGAAGCTACCTCCAGACCTCGAGGGAAGCGCAGAGAGAGAAAGGCAATGCCCCATTGCAAGTCCCAATCCAGACCTACAGAATCTCCCCGTGTCAGTTGAAAGGGGCATGGTGGCAGCTCAAGGTTTTCTGCAAAGATCTGCTACCACGAAAGATGTCTGGAAAGGACTGCCAAAGGTGTTTAAGAGCAGTTTCGTGTTGGAATTTAAAAAATGGCACTTCATCAAGAAGCAATCTACCCCAACATTCAAGTGTCTTCTAGGTCTTTTCAGGTATCTTGCAAGTGGGGGTAGTGGCAGGTGTCACAGTGGCCTCAGAGGAAGGACTTCAACATGGAATCGATGACGGAAGTCTTTTCCAAATGGGCTTATTGGAAAAGCATGCTGGGCAGTGACCAAAAAGGTAGCCTGCAGAATGGATTTCTCTCCCAGGGTGAGAGAGACCCAAGGGATTATCTCAGGTTTCTACCCAGAGGGGTCTGTGGTTACTGGATTTGCCCCACAGGTGATTGCACACCGGAACCTGGCTGGAAACCTCCGAGGGCCTGGGGTGTCAGGAGTGCAGACACCTGTGAGGGCTGTGGGCTCAGTGAGAAGGGCCCTGAAAATGTGGGACTACTTCACTCTCCCCAAAACAGCTGGATTTTCAGAAGGGGTGAGAAGTTGGGGAAACCCAACGTGGAAAGAGGACAGGACTGGACTGGCTTCCCACCCCTCCCCTCGGACAAATAACAAAGCACTTGGCAAACTCAAATTGATGCTTGCTTTGTAAAGTTTATTGACAACTGTTTGGTCCCAACACACAAAACAGCACTTAAACCACAAAAAAAGTGTTCAAACAAAGTAGACAGTTAAGAAAAAACATCTCTTCCCCCAAGCCCAATCCGAAACAAACAGTGCAAGATGGGAAAGGGGGTTGTGGTGATAACTTTTTATCTTTTTTTCTTTTTCTTTAAACAGATATATCTAATCTGGTACATCTTTCCACCCAGAAATAAAGAATTTCTTTGTCTTAATTCTCATACATCATTTCATCACATCATTTAATTAAAGCCTCTGGATAAAAAAATAGATAGCAATCAGACTGGCCGTTGTGGAGTACATCACGGACACAACGAGCTCACGCTGTATTTATTCTCGTATCTTCCAACAGCGACGGCTGGTCACACACGCGTCCCAGACTGGCTGGCGACTCCGGCGAACGGTTGGGTTCGACCACGTTCCTGGGACAGCATGAGCCCGCGGGCTCCTCTCTGCTGCCCAAAGAAGCTGCTGAGACTGTTCCTCGTGACTTGTAATGGTACCTCTGATGTTCTTAAAGTCGATCCCGCCTAGGCGAGCAAAACTAAAGTCCGAGAGTGCAAACTCAGCCTTAAGGAGTCTCAGGATAAGGCCACTGAGGTTCTCGACACCAACTTTCTCACACTGGTTAAAAGCTTCTTAAAAAAAAAAAAAAAAAAATTGCTCATCTGCATTTGACTTCTTGCCGTACTATGTCTGTAGGACAAATGCCTTCATTCGGAGAGGCTTCACGGAGGGCCATACTGCTTGCAAGGCTTTTCCAGGGTCACTCCATCTCGGCTGGGGCCACGTCTGGAGAACTGGGAACCACTGGCTTCATTTTAAAGATTTTGGGGAACAAAAACCCGACTTGTAGAAATCTCTCTGGAGCCCTTGTTTTGTGGCATTTTATCAAAATGCTGGCTATGAAATCAGAGCCCATTTTCTGGCTTTCTAGAAATTACAAAATACAAACATTTCCCCAAAAGAAACCATCTCAGTAGTGGAAGACCTTATGCCCACAGGTTCTTTCTGCTCTATGAATGAATCCGCCTTTTTGCCCAACAAATACAACCCATTGTAAATGTCAGGTTTCTCCAGGAGGGGTGAGAGACCACCTGTCACCTCAAGGCGAAGGTCATTCCACAGGGCAGTGCTCTCTCAAAGGCTGGCTTTTCCCAAATGCCAACATCAGACACCACAAAAACCCAAACATGCTTCCAACAGTGAGAAATAACAGTAAAAGCAGACACTATTAAAACACACTGAGCGCCCCCCCCAACACACTCACACATAAAGCTTCCCAGCTACCAAAACCAGGTTTAAAATTACAAATACAAGGTTAAGATGATCAACCTTGGCCTTCACACGTATAGATAGAATATCTGTCTCTTGCTAGTGGAAAGAGTATCGATATCGCTCCGGTTAAAGCACCTCGCCCCTCAGCTCTGATTTGTAATTTATGCATTTCATGCATATTTTAGAAAATCAGACTCTCTTCCCAACATTGCCCCTCGACACACAGTACTGTGTGCTGGAATTCAAATGCTGACTTTAAATTCATGACATCAAGACCATTTCCTTTTCCTTAACCTAATCCGCATCACACTGGAACGTAACATAAAAGGGAAGCTTAAAACATCCTCAACTGTCTAGAAAGCTCCTACATGGCACCCCGAAGTGGAAGCAGGGTTAAAAAAAAAAAAAAATCTGTGATGAAGCCACATTTGTCAACTACAGACATAGCTCAATAAAACAAACAAGGCACGCTTACAAGTCACATGGAAGCCAGGAAGCTTCATATCCAACCCAGAAACACATTCTCCCCGCCTCGCCTGCCCTTTTGCTTCCGCATGAGAACACACAGGGCCACAGAGCAGGCTCTGTGCTATCACACGCCATGCACTTGATCTGCACCGTCTGGAAACATCAGTAAGCAAAGGCTGAGAGGCTATCTTAGGCTACATGTAAGATCCAACCACGGATGTGGCTTGAATGGCAGTAAAACCACTCCCTTCCAGCTGAGTTCTCACCACTTTCTCCTTACACAACACCATCACATGCTAATTAAGAAAAATTTGGTAAGATATATTGAGGATTTCTTAACAACTGCCAGGAAGGTTTTTGGGGGGGGGGGGTTGCTTTTTTTTTTTTTTCTTTTTTTTTTTTTGGTTTGTTTGCTTTTTTTTTTTTTTTTTTTTTTTTTTTTTGGTTTGTTTGCTTTTTCCAAAAAATTGGGGGAGGGAAAAAAAGAAAGAAACACTTCAGCTCTAAAGCTGTGTTCAACGTCAAAGAAACCAAATGTTATGGGATAAATCTGATAAGAAATTGGCTTCTAGGGGGTTTGCATTCAAACGGAAAAGGCTGTGTTTTCTGAACCCACTTTTGTGTGCAGAATCAGACAGTGTTTCCCCATCCTAATTCTATGTTCAAAACGCGAGTCAAAGCTTGGTTATAGGAGCAAAGGAAAAATTGGCTGCCAATTTTACTCTATTTTTGGGTTGCTTTTTGGCTGGGCTTTCCACGGGGTCCTTGCTGGGCAGTGACTCTGAGGTTTCCGAGGAGGGGCAGGGAGGCACCGGGACAGCTGCAGAGATGCCAGAGGAGCTGGAGTCCGAGGCTGGGTTGTTACTCTTTACCGGTACTGGAATTTCAATTTTCTCTTCTTGGTTTAAAATCATAATTTCTGTAAACACCAAAGAGCAAACACATTCAGTTCTAAGACCTGCAAGACGTGTGGGGTCTTAGTTTCTCTCTTGTCTCATCTCAAAAAGTATTTTTAAAATCACCCACCAAACATCACGCCCATGCCGCAACTTCCGTTATCAGCTATGTGGCCAACGAGTCACGTGAGTCCAGTATTTATACATAAAACTGCACTTCAGCTCGCTCTCCCTGGGATTACAAAGTTCTAGAAAGCTCCATTTTTGGCTATAACTCAATGGGCAATGGTGTAGACATTTTTACCCCCAGTTTGGATTCTCTGCCCATTCACTCGCTCTGTCCGGTAGTTAAAGACCTTTGAGCCTCATGGGACCTAACGACTTTTCCCACGAGGAGGGGCCTCAGTGTCAGGAAACCCCGGGCCCATTCCGCTGACTGAGGGCTGGATCTAAGGTGGGCAGACAGGGAGAGAAGTGCACAGAGGCAGAATTAGCATGAAATATTCAGGCAGTGAAACACGGCCATTTTTCCTGCAGTGTTTACAGGCTGCTCTTTCTCTGGCCGAGCCCCGCGTACACAGGGGGCCGCTTTTGCTTCCACGAGATGTACTGCAGCTCAGACTCCCACTGTGTGTGCATGTGCAGGGGGCCCTCGCACCAGAGGCACGGAGAGGCCCGAGTGATGGAGGGGGTGCGGAGCCCCAGCTCCCTTCTCAGGCCGGCACCCAGGAGCATGGCACACAGAGCTGCCCATGCCATTCGGCATCTCTCTGTGGACCCACGCATCTGCTTGAACTCGCACAGACTAAATGCACCGCAGCTGCAACCCCACAGGCGCGCTGCTATCCATCTCACGCCGGCTCCTGTGGTCCCTCCCAGAGGAGCACACCCCTGCTTCTGTCGGGCCGCTTGTGCTTCCACGAGATGTACTGCAGCTCAGACTCCCACTGTGTGTGCATGTGCAGGGGGCCCTCGCACCAGAGGCACGGAGAGGCCCGAGTGATGGAGGGGGTGCGGAGCCCCAGCTCCCTTCTCAGGCCGGCACCCAGGAGCATGGCACACAGAGCTGCCCATGCCATTCGGCATCTCTCTGTGGACCCACGCATCTGCTTGAACTCGCACAGACTAAATGCACCGCAGCTGCAACCCCACAGGCGCGCTGCTATCCATCTCACGCCGGCTCCTGTGGTCCCTCCCAGAGGAGCACACCCCTGCTTCTGTCACACACTACATATTCCAGCGGCAGAAGCCACGTATATGTTTCCCTACCTCCTATTCTCCAGATAAACAGCCTCAGTTCCCTCACTGGGCAACACGAGGCTGCCCCTGGATTCCCCCTGGAACGGTAAGCGGAGTGGAGAAGCACCCACTGTGAGAGACAAAGGGGAAAGGCCTCGACAAAGCAGATGGCCACCTCTCCGGAGGTCAGGTGACACAACAGCAAGACAAGAGGCTTGGGGTTCAAATCCCAGCTCAGACACTTCCCAGCCCGGCAACCTGGGGCTAGGGTGGTCCCTGGTCTGTCACCCATCCTGCAGGGCTGCGGTGAGGAGGAGATGCGAGTGAGGAGGAGATGCGAGTGAGGAGGAGATGCGAGTGAGGAGGAGATGCGAGCGTGCCGGGAGCCGCCTCCCACCGCAACCCCCACCCCCCAGGTCAGTGCTGGCTGCAGCCAGCTTCCCGTCCCTCCTCAGCCCACCATGCAGGGTCCAGAGCTTAAGTCACAGATGGCCTTCCCTCCCCTGCTCATACCATCATGAGGCCCCAACCCAGGGCCATCATTCACCTGTAGGCCGGACCAGAGCTGCCGTGCATGCATGTGGGCCACCAGGTGTACCCGCGAGCGGCTGCACCTTTACAAAGGCGGGCAACACAAGCCCAGGAAGCCTCCGTGGGCTTCTCCACGGCCCAGCTGCGTCATCCCTCCAGATGCACCATCGTTCCTGGGCTTGGGGCTCCCCAAGCCTCCCTGGGCTATGAACCCAACTCTGCAGGAAGACCGACCGGAAAACAGGGTCCTAATAATCAGTGTAGGTATTCTTGTGCCTGAAAATATGGTTTCTCCCCACCTCCGTCAAAACTTTACCATAAAGGCATTGTGCTTTGATTTTTTAACCCAGAGAGAAAAACCTCACGACCGCATAGCACATCCTACCAGAACACTCCTGAGGGTGTTCCTCAAACTGAATGAGATCAGCAGACTGGAGGACTACAGGATCCGGTCTCAGCTGTGGGGACGGCAGGCACGAAGGGACGGGTGCACACAGAAGGTCCACAGGGGAGTCACTGGTCAGGTGGAGAAGCTCCTGCTCTGTCTGGTGGGGCCCTGGACAGAGAAGGCAGGCTGGGGCTCAACTCAGGACAGCAGTCTACCACGAGCCTGTGCCTGAGGCTTTCTTTCTCAGCCTTCAAGATGAAAAAGGCCAGGAAGTACTCCAGAACACAAGGTTAACAATGAAGACAACAACAACAACAATAACAAAGCCATTAAGGGAAAGGTCTGGGTCACTCTTTGGTAAATGAAGTGCCACAAGCCAGGCTCTCCAGATTTGTGTTCAGAAATAGCAATGCCCCAAGGGGCCACACAAACACCAAAAAAGGCTCCACAATCAGGGGGAGGGGAAAGTAAGTCCTTAGAAGAGGTATAAAGTAGTTAAAATGAGCAAAAGCTAGACCCCGGTTCTGTCACTCCCTTACTAAGTGATTCTGGGTAAGCTTTTTTTTTTTTTTTAAAAGACTTTATTTATTTATTTGACAGAGAAAGACACAGTGAGAGAGAAAACACAAGCAGGGGCAGTGGGATAAACATGCTTCCCGCTGAGCAGGGAGCCTGATGATGCAGAATTCGATCCCATGACCTTGGGACTAAAGGCAGACACCCAACTACTGAGCCACGCAGGAGCCCCTTGGGTAAGCTCTTTAACCTCCCAGAACTTGGGTCCCTTATTCGGAGACTGGTGGTAACTTCCCTGCAGGCTGTGCTGACAGCTGAGGGTGGGGAGTTCCATTCCCATGCTTTATAAAACGTGTAATGTGTCCTCCACACAAAGGTCACAGCAATGCTTCCAATAGTGACTTACAGAGTCATACAAAGATAAAAGTCTCATATGCAGCAATGGATTCAAACGTCTTTTAGTAAAGTTACAATTGCTACAGAGCTCAATCTAGTCAATTTCTACCTACAGAGGAAGCTCCACATAAAATCTGAGTGGATCAATGTTGTTTTGAGGATTATTCATGCATTATTACCAAGTCTTTCTCAGGAAGGCCCTGTGACAAAGACTCTCTCCATCCAACTTGAGCCTGGCCCTTTGAGCCCTCTTCTCCACAAGGCCTTGACCTTGGCCTTCCATGTCTGTCTGGTCCTTACTGAACCCAGTCTTGGCAAGCATCTTGGAAGTCAGTTCTGTGAGAACTCTGCACCCCTGCTCTCCGACCAAGGCCCTCAGTCCTCCACCTCTGATGTCTTCTCCTGGTGATGTGGACCCCCCACCCCCGCCGCTGACCCCGCTCTGCTCCTTAACTAAAACATCCCTGTCCATCCTTGTACTCAGAATTAACTTCCATCTCCCTCCTTGGGTGCAGCAGAGTTCACCCAATTGCAATAGTCTTAAAATACTATTTTAGCAAATGTTGGAAAAATTTTTTCCTCTTAAGTCTGAACTGGGCTGACATATTGTCATTACAGGGGTGTCAACAGCCTTCAAGAACCTGAACCATAAAACACTACGAAGTGCAGGCTCGTTTTTCTGTTACCAATCAAACACAAGACTGCTTTGGAGAATATATGAAGACGGCTCACTGTGGTCCTTGCCCCCACCCACCCCCCAGCCCACACCCCACCAGTTCTCCAAGAATTTCACAAGCTTGGCTGTGTTGTGCCTCGCTTACCATCGCTGCCTGCTCCGAGTTCAAGTTCCATAGCTGTGCCAGATTCAGGCACCACCGAGATGTGCTCTGTGGCCAAGGGCTGGTTTTCAGAATGGGTGGGGGCAAGCCCGAGGGAACTCAATCGACCTGGGGGACCAAGAGCAGCCGTCAGAGGGAAAAGTCAGTGGGAGAACCGGGATTTCTGAAGCAGGGAGGGGATGGGTGCTTACTTACATTTCATGTCATTTTTTAACACTACAATTCTCTTATGACCATGTCCTTTTATCCAGACCACCTGCATACAAGACATACTACTGGTTAAGCAGTGGAAAAGGAGGGGAGATAAGCCCTAAGTCCAGGAAGAATGGGACCTGTTGCGCTGACCCTAGATGTCAGAAACTAACGTCAAGGAAAATTCTTCTATACTTTCTTTAGCTTTTAAAGTAACAGAAGCTGGCAGAGACATGCACCTTGTAAGAAAACATGGAGTCTAAAAATGATGAGACTCAGCTTTAAAAACATTCTTTAGGGCTCTCAGAAAGACCAGCCCCCAACACCAGTTCTGGTCTGTTAAAGGAGACAGTTCTCACACAAGAGTCCTTCCTATTTCCTCCAGAAACTAAATATACCCTAAGAGAATTAATGGGGACGTTCCAGACCCCCCCAAACTAAGCTCCTGGTCCTAATCCTGAAACAGAGTCCTCGCTCCGCCTCCTCAGCGAAGCAGGAGTGGCAGCGGAGGCCCCCGGCTCCCAGCACCCCCACATGCGTCGGCACCGAGTCCGGATCTCAGCCTCCCTGGGTCCTTCGCTGCCTCCTGCAATACTTTCACGCAGGTTCGGTCTCGTTATCACTCTCACCTGGGCTCCGGCCACGTCCAGGATCCTCGCCAAGCTCCCTCCTCCCTTCCTGCTACTCTGGACACAGCACTGACACTGGTGTTTTCACACACAAACCCGAGGCTCTCCGCTTCTCTCCTCCAGGTCCTTCTGCTCACCCGGAGGAGCAAGGCCCTCCCCAAGTGAGCTCCCACTACACTGGTAGGCCTCCGCCTGGTTTTTAATGCCCTCAACATTCCACACTACTTGTCACTGCTTTGCATCTGCTTTTCCAATCCCCTCTGCCCAGACCATCCCATCTTCGTCACATAGTTCACGTCTATAAATCCTTGACATCTGGGCTCTAGAATGAAACCGGAGCCTGGGCGGGGCCCTACCTGTGCCCCTCCTTGGGGTACCCACGGATGGCTGATCACACTGCCTCGTCACCTGCCAGGTGCCCCAACTCTCCATCGCCTGACACCTTTCTGAGGAAAGGGGCTGCAACTTACTCACCTGGCATATACGCATTTAATACAGGCTTGCAGAACCTAGGAGAAACGCTAGCATCACCCCTTTAATGCCAACAGTATGTCTTTCAAAATGCCTGCCACGTCATTACTGCGGCAGCATTTGCCGACTGTGTTCAGGAGAGCGAGCCTGGGGCTCTCCCGGAAGACCCCCTCCAGGCTCCAGGAACACCCACCTGCGGGATTGCTCCCAAGAGCTCCTCCACGCTGCTGCAGCCATAGGTCTCGGGCTGCACGGTTTCTCCGACGTATTTGGTATAGGCCACGGAAAACTCATGGAGAAAAAGCTGCTGGTAGTGGTACGTATGAAGTAAAGAGCGCACGTTCTTGGCAAACAAGTACAGGCTGGTAAGCCTCACACACTCCTCTGTCTTATCATTGGTGAAAACCTGGTCCAAGAGAAGAACACAGCATTAGAGATTTCCAGAGTGGCGCGCCTGCAGGGGTCTCAGCAGGTTGAGCATCTGCCTTTGGCTCAGGTCTCAGGGTCCTGGGATGGAGCCCTGTGTCTGGCTCCCCTGCTCAGCGGGGAGTCTGCTTCTCCCTCTGCCTCTGCCCCTTCTTGTCCTCTCTCTCGCACGCGCTCTCTCTCTCCCTCTCTCTGACAAATAACTAAAATCTTAAAAAAAAAAAAAAAAACCAAAAAAAAAAACTTCCAGAGTGACTGGTCTTGCCCCGCTGGGGAGTCCCGGCCTCCTGCTGAGAGTGAAAAGGCACCAAATCAACCTGAAAATGGCCACTGAGCCTGGGAGGAGGGGGCGCCCATTCAAGGATCTCTGCCCACAGCAAGTGCTGTCTTAGAGCAAACTACAGTTTGCGCTGTGTGTCTCAGATGGCTGAGGTCTGGGGAAACAGCGTGTCAGAAAGGAAGGAAACTGGCAGATGTGCGGTCTCAAACAAAAGGAGACCGTGAGGAGGGGAGGCAAACCCCCAGAATGAGAGGACTGCATCAGACAGCAGGGACTGAGGCCAATGAACCCCCTCGCCCAAAGTGGGGATCCCAGGAACTCTGTGCTACAGGATGACATCAGTCTTCTTTAAAAAAAGGATGGGGGGGGGTCGTGGTTAGTAAGGAAGAAACCCCAAAGCTCTTCTGTCCTCAAGTAAATAAATTTCTTTACCATAAACCTTTCCAGAGTCTTTAATGTGCACTGATAATCTCCAAGGGAAGGGGTATTTCCCCCCAAGCTGGCCATGGAAAGCCTTCTGTCTTGGGTTATCCGTTCATGCTGCCTAGAACCACTATTCACATAATAGATAATCAACAGAGTTTTCAAAATGTTGGATGTGATGCTGTTTTTAAAAAAGATTTTATTTATTTGACAGAGAGAGATACAGAGAAAGAGGGAACAGGGGGAGTGGGAGAGAGTGGGAGAAGGAGAAGCAGGCTTCCTGCGGAGCAGGGAGCCCAATGTGGAGCTCGATCCCAGGACCCTGGGATCATGACCTGAGCCAAAGGCAGATGCTCAACCACTGAGCCCCCCAGGCGCCCCTGTTGGATGTGATATTGTGAGGACAAACCAGAGGTGGACAGTAAAGGTGGAAAACAGTTTTTATTCAAGAACTATCCCCAATAAAAGGAAAGATCCTCAGTGCAGAACAGGGCTCCAACAAAGAGAAGCGAAGATTTATAGCTGGTGGAGGGCTGGCAGGTGATGGTGGACGGAAAATTACCAAGACATCCAAGGTCATGGTCTAGTCTAGAAGGCGGCTCCTAGGAGCCTGGCCTGAGTATGGCTAAGGAGAGAGTTTCTGTCAATATCTCTCAATTATTTAGTTATCCATGATATGGTTATATGGTAACAATGGGGGAACATACTTCTCCCACGTTGCTAGACTTTACTGGTTAATACCCTATTTAGAACCACTGTCTTTTGGAGGACTGTATTAGTTAGGTTTTTGGTATTAAAGTTGCTTTGGATTCATAAAATTAAGTGGTGAGGTTTTTTTGTTTCTTTTGTCTTTTTGTTTTGCTTTTAACATGGCCTAAATGGTTTTTAGGAAGCTGCGAGTTATTCTTCAAAGTTAGTTAAAAATCCAACCATTAACCTATCTGGTCCCGGTGTCTTTTTCATTGGTAAAACTTCAATGATCTTAGAGCCTCCTTTGTGGTAACTGGTCAAAAATTTTTTTCAAAGATTTTATTTAGGGGCACCTGGGGGACTCAGTCAGTTAAGTGTCTGCCTTCAACTCAGGTCACGATACCAGGGTCCTGGGATCAAGTCCCACATCAGGCTCCCTGCTCAGCGGGGAGTATGCTTCTCCCTCTCACTCTGCCTGCCACTGCCCCAGCTTATGCTATCTCCCTCTCTGCATCAAATAAATATTTTATCTACTTGAGAGACAGAGAGAGAGACATCACAAGCAAGGGGGAAGGTAGAGGGAGAAGCAGACTCCCCACTGAGTAGCGAGCCTGATGTGGGGCTCAATCCCAGGACCCGGGGATCATGACCTGAGCTGAGCCAGAGGTAGATGCTTAACAGACTGAGCCACCCAGGTGCCCCAGCTGGTATAATTTTTCACTTCTTGGGCCAATTTTGTTAATTTGGCGGGGAGGGGGGTGCTTATCTACATCTGTAATATTCTCCCATGATTCTTCTCATCTTAAGTGCTATTCTTAAAGTCTACCCGGGTGACCAGCTTTCCCTTCTGACCCGTGTCTGACTGATGACAGCCCCCCACCCCGCCCACACACCATCCATCTCGTCAGAAAGTGCTAACAGTAGCAAACTGCAGCCTGGCATAGCACGAAAGCACCCCAGCTCAGGACTTAGGAGGCCAGGACTTCCCCCTTACCTGGGCACTCAACTGGGCAAGGTGCCTGCACCCCTGCCCTGCCTCGTATGTTCAACCACAGAACAGCTGACTGGTCCTTCCCCGCTCTACAGCCTCCAAGCCAGACCATCAGGGGACCCCGGAGCAGTTCAGAAGACCTCAGGAAGACGGCTCTATAGAACCGTTAACACTCGTACCTCCACTAAGTAGGGCAGACTCTTCAGAAGTTCGGTCAAGGTCATGAATCCATATTCACAGGGGTTGAGGGGAACACTGTGGGTGGTTTCATAATGTCTCTTGAGCTCATCGACAGAAAGGTGGGCAGCTCCTTCCCAAGACATCAGCAACACCAGCAGCTGGGCAGTGAGGGCGCGCAGGGATTTGCGGTTGATCAGCTGGATCTGTTTGCCCGACTCCATGTCGGCAATCTGGGGGAACAAGAAGCCCAGAGTTTCCCAGCTTGAGAGTGGCATACTGGCCACAGCCACCCAGTTCAGCTACTGTCCTCTGGGTTAGGGAGACCAACAGAGGGAAAACCTCTACTCCCTTCTCCTACACAGAAGTGAGTGCCTGAGTTTGTTTTCAGCTGCTGTGGGACACCGGAGCGGGAACTGTCCTCTCCCTTTCTGATGGTCCACGATCAGAGTCAGCCATCCTTATTAGCCCTCTCTTACGGCACTCCTTCCACTCCCCTATGGAAGGAGGTAAGACTGGCCGGCTGGCACGTATGGGGCCCAAGACCCTGAACTGAAGGTTGCTGCACTCAAGTCGGGGGGAGTTTGGACTGCAGGTGACGGTACACAGGGCTGCTCTGCAGACCGACTCACCCCACCTCTGTGGCTCAGAGCAGACTGAAGGCCCACTCTGATTACAGGCACCCACACTCCTCTAGTCCATCATCACTAGCCAGCAAGTGGGTATTTTCCTATCAGACTACATGTCTCACTCTCGCTTCTCAAGGAGATACAGGGTCGGGGGGGTGGGGGGGCTTCTGGAAAAGACACAGGTGGGCACCGGGGGACCAAACAGCAGGTAAAGAAACAAACAAGGGCTAACTGAGAGCGGCAGGCCTTGGGCCGAGGAACAGGCTGAACTGAGCCATCCCTGGACTTAGAACCGGCAGAGCTTCAGTATGAACGACCTTAGGTGCTGGGAGGCAAACCAAGTTTACAGTTGTCTGGTCTCCCAGCCAAGACCACAGGTCTCGGTGCCTCAGTCAGGGCTGGGTAATCAGAGGCTCGTACTCTCTGGGGCTCTGGGTTCATAATCCCAGTGGGTCCCTGGTTCAGACGTTCACCCAGAGCCAAGGCAGGAGGTTAGTGGGTAGACCCTCCGCCCCACTTATCGTGGTTACAGATCCATGGAGATTTATTTCAATGAGAGATTTCCTCTGCAGACACAAGGTTTAATCAAGCAACAGATTCACGTCTAGGGGAATCCGAGCCATCTTCTCTGATGCCCAGACCATTGCTAAAACTCCAGTCTTTCAAGGAAAAAAAATTAAAAGTTGCCCTTTTGATGCTACTTAGAGACATCTCCCAATTCTGAACCCATGCTACATAACAGAATCAACTGGGGAGCCTATAAAAAATGCCAACGCTCCGAGCACACTGGGACTTATTACATCAGAATGTCAGAGGCAGGGGTGAAGTTCGGGCATCAGCATTTCCCAGAGGCTCCTGGGAGAGGCAGCAGCAGCCAGGGAGCACACCAGAGCCCCTCCGATCCCTCCCCGTCCTGACTGCTGACACCCCAACTCCCCACTCACTTGCCCTCGCTCTTCCCAGTGTCTGCTCACGGCTTAGACTTGCTATCGACTGGAGCCCATCACTGCCTTCCCACACTGCGTGACCGAGCAACCAGGAGGGCTGCCCCACCGCATGGCCTTTCCGTTCCTCATCCACCCCATCTCCAGGCACATCCTCTCCTACTTGATTCCACTCCGGAACCCCATTCCCAGGTCACACTTGGGATTGCCAGCTACTGTCCACTTCCCAAGCAGCTCATGCAAACTCCCCAGGCAAACCGCATGCAAAAGAACGTGTGGGGCAGACGCTGGGGTGGGGAGACTGGAAAGACAGTCCAGTGATTGGCTCTTCTTCCCTTTCTCCAGCTGCACCTGCATGGACTCCCATGTCCTCCCAATTCAGGTCCTCTCCCTTCTTCACATGTTCCTCTTTTGTTCACCTTGGCACGACAGGCCATTAATTCATTGCCTTTCTGGTCATACTCCATAAATTCCTCTGTCCCTGTGCCTTTTCTCTGCACTGTCTGGCAAACTCCCGCCTTGAGGCCAACTGTCTGCTTTCCCTGTGCCTGCACCAAAGCAGCCCAATGCCACTGACCCTCCCCGCGGTAGCCCTACAGTAGCGCTATGGGTCCCACCTCCCTCCTGCGGAGCTCCCCCTATTCCCAGCTCCCCCGCCTGAGGTCCTGGCGGGTCCCAAGAACCACGACAGCCACTTCAATCTTGAATCGGGTCTCTTTCAGTCCCTCCCTCTTCTTCCCAGTGAGGAATATCAAACTTACCACAGTTACCCTATATTCTCTCCCTTCAGTCACAGTACTAGTATCAGGGCTGTGCCTCCTTCCGCTGAATGCCAATTCCCAGGCTTGCCTCCCCAGGAACCCCACTCTGCCGCCTTGTCTCGACTTTGTGTACTTCTCTTCCTCAAGCAGATCCTTCCCTGCGGCTCTCACACATGCTCAAGGCTCTCCACCTGGGAGCGAAGCAGCCACCAGAGAGCACACTGGCCCACTCTGTCCTGTGGTCTCCTCGCATGGCGCTCGCACTCTCCTCCCTCATGAATACACAAGCCGAAAAGCTGTCTGCATTACCTGTCACTACTGTCATGTCCTAGTCCTCCTGCCTCAACCCACTCCGTGTGCCCTTCTTTGGTCCCCACACACTGGTGCTGACCCCGTCCTGGCCAGCAACACTAAGTCCCCCCACTAGCTAGGTCTGAAGGTCACGTTAGTTAGTCCCTCCCTCACCCGTCCTCCCAGCAGGTGGCACTGGGAGCAGGTCACACTCCTAGTGTCCTTCCTGCTCTCCAGCAGCTCCTTCTCTGTCTCCTGCGAAGGTTTTTCTCCCTTTAATCGCACAGTACATAACTGGATTCCTTCCAGATCTGGAACTGGGGCTGACCCCAACTAGGTATGTTTTCCCTTTCATGGCTCCCTCCTTATAGTGAGTTTTCTTGGTCCCGTGCAGGAAGCGGCCTGAGACTGTCCAGCTGCTCTGCCTAGGATGGGGAGGGTCAGCTCAGCCCCGGGCGGGAAGAGGAAGTTACCCTCTCGAGTTGTGAGCCTGGCCTGTTCCTAAATCTACTCAAGTGGGTCAGAATCTGGAAGGGCTGTAATCTGTGATTACAGTCTCCCCACACCGTCAGAGACCACAATCTGCTTAGAAGGATACTCCTGAGAAGAAACACCCTCAGATAAAACAGAGACCTCCTCAGCTCAGAGAGACATTACTTCCGCAAGGCCTCTAAGAAACACACCAGAGCAAGACCAAAACTCTTCAAACCAGAGTCCTCTCCTACCACCTAGTAATGCATTAATGGGACACAAAGCACTCACTTCCTGTGAAGAGGTAACCAGCGCCAGGGGTGAACAAGGAAATGCTAAGCACAGGTAAGCATCCCGGGGACAGATGCTGCCGCCGCCACATTTTCGTCCATAAAAACAAAGATCTGCTCACCTTTACCACATGGCAGAGTTTCTGTGTTAAAGCCGAAATTGAACTGACATCATAGTCTTGGAGACGAAATGTGTAACCAAAAGTTTTAGCATATTCTGTAAGCAGATCTGTCATCATAAGGCAGTTATCCTTCTGGGACCGAAGGAGTTTGACAAACTGGGCAGCCAGAGCTTTGACTCGTTCCACCTCTGTCAAAGTAAGGATTTTTTCTTCTCCGCATTCCAATACCTTGGAAAACACACAGGGAGGAGGAAGGCAACAGTGAACAAGTTCGGACCGTTCACGGAATTCGAGGGCACAAAAATGTATACACTTAGTAACTGAGAAGCACTCTGGGGCTCTTCTGTGGATACAGAGCTTCAGTTTTGCAAGATTTCTGAAATGCACACTTAAAAAAGGGTTAACTAGGTAATGTGTATTTTATCACACACGAGAAAAATTTTAAAAGTACTTTAAGGGTCAAAAATAGTAATACTAATAAAATCAACAACAGAAATCTGGTTCAACGTCACTCAACAGCCAAGCATTCACATCACCTCACAGACTCATCCCCACTGCCAACCTGAGAGATTCGAGAAGTATGGGACTAACGGAAGAATATTCCACTTAAGAAATCAAACTATTTAATCTTTTTTTTTTTTTTTCAGTAATTACCCTGAAACAAATTCAAAGAATAATTCCTTTCTTTATTAAAGTTTAAAAACCCACATTTACCTAGAAAGACTAAGTACTGGGCCAACAACACAGCTTCTCGATCAAACTACTGAAGGTTTCCCTCCTATTTCCTAACTCCCTATTCCCAGGAAAAACAGACCTGGAAAAGAAAAATTTCCCCCCATATATTGCTCAGAAAAGGATAACTGGAAACCTCTTCACTCACTTGTAAAATATCAGGTATGGCTTCAAAAAGTTCAAGTAGTTTAGTAAACCCGTAGTATGCGAGTTTGCACTGCCGGCCAAAGTGGTGGTGGTAGGAGGGGATAAATTTGTTAAAGGGCATCCTGAAGTGCGGCTGATGCCGGAGCAAATCGACAACATCCTTGGAGAACTGTTTTGTCCTTTCTATTTCATCCTGGGTACGCTCTTAAAAAAGAAAAAACAAATCACAGTTTTCTTCCATTCATCTGTGTCAAACCTGACTGCTGTATTAGTCTTATGCACAGATGACAAGAGATACCATCTCTGCCTTCCAAACACATATGCAACCTAAAACAAACACGTTCATGTTCTCTCTCTGCAGAATGGTTTTCAAACTCAGTCAAGGGCACAGCACCAGGAAGCCAGGAGACTACTACGGTATACTACGAAAGACACATACATACACCCCCATGTAGTTTTGCCTTGCAAGCTAGGTGTATTTTCTCTAGCTCTCCATCCCTCACTTCTATCCCGTATATATGCACATGACACACTTCCCAGTCTTTACTTGAAAGAGTAGCCAAGAAATTATTTCTGTAAAGCTGCATTTCTGAAAAGCTACACATTTTTGTGCCTTCTTCTAATCTTCAGTTAAAATTGCTAGCAGGCCAGAGTATCAGGCAACAAAAGTTTATCAAAAGTACAGGGGAGAAAAAGCTTCAACTGCAATTTTTGCTTCTATTAATTTTTAAATCAGAATCTGGAAGATTGACATGACTCATTCCAAAAGCTTTCAGGGATTATGATTTCACGAACAGGAGTGTTCTGCGGGAACACAGGTTAGGAATCACGGATTAATAATACTGGGAGAACATGGCAGTAGGTACACGTAACTTCACTTATCTCAGCTCCCAGAGCTTAATCAGAAGGACCAAATGAGAAAGCCAAAACATCTGCTTGGATCTTCTTTCTTTCTCAAGAGTGCACAGTCAAGTAGCTCAGTTAAAGAGAGGAGACAAGCAACAGCCACGGTAACTGTCTCTCAGCCAGGTAATTATGGTGTCAACAGCCACAGACAGGCTGAAGAAGGCGTTTCAAGAAAGTGCTGCTTATGCCCGTCTTTCCCCTACAGTGAATTCTAAAAAACTAGCTTGCTTTTCTTGTTGGCAAGTGGCCGCAACTGCTCTGAAGAACCCCAGATCCAATGTACCGGGATAGTTCTCATGATGCACTTTCCACAGAATCTTCAGGAACCATGGAGGCGGGGAAAGGACATAGGATTCCTTGTTAAGATACACAACTGTCGAACAGCACATTTAGGTCAACATACCTCTCTTGGGGATACAAATCACCATTTCATTATCTTGTTGGGACAAGCAGATCGTTGTGTCTGGGATTTCTGAGACAATATCGATCAACTCACAAACACCATATTCGGTGACATCCCAGTCTTTTGAGAAACACCTAGAATTCAACCAGGAAAGTGGGTAAAGAATCAGAAATATCACTTGCAAGTCTTCCTCAAAAATGCTAAATAGAAAACGTTGGATAATGATTTTAAATCTGTGGGAAGAAAAAGTGTTCTGAAGTATCTGCTTTCTTTTTTGACCCCCGCCCTTCTCATCAACTCACCAATGATAAGCCTGTGAGAACTCCCTCACAATGACCTGTTTGCTGGCTTGGGATTTGAGAAGTTTTAGTAAATCCTGAGTAAAGCGCTTCACCTGGGCCCGGTGGGTAAGGGTTAACAGACGTTTGGAGCCCATTCCAAGAATCTGCAAATCAAACACTTTGATTATTTACACTTGTCAGACCTTGGCACGTACTGACTCTCTGGGTGATGGCATTCCCTCTCTCTCCTGTTACCTGTCTTGGAGAACAAGTCCTTTTATGTATGGGATCTGCATTTTTAAATACATGTAGGTCAAAAGAATGCAGACGGTCAAAATGAACGACTGTTCAAGTGCCAGAGATCCCTGCCCCCGTTTTGTTTGCCCTTTATACCCCTTCCCAAATAGTCATGAGTACGGAAATAAAAAGCCCATTATTAATCTGAACAACTAATTTTGTCTACAAAAGACAACCCAGGTGTTCCATGCCAGTTTATAAGCTGGAAACTGTTTTATGGGTAAGAAGCTATGGAACAAGCTAAATTAATAGGGTCAAGACTCCTTAGGAACCAACACTAGGCTCCAGCCCAGGAGCTGGTCTTTAATTCATTGATGAGAGCTAAGCCCACGTTCATGGCAGCTCCTCTGTAAGAGTGAACAATCCTGGAGAGTCCTGAGCTAGGGAGAGGAAGGTCGGTCTACAGAGATTAGAAGGAAAATACTCCGTGCTGTGAGGGAAGGTTCCTTTTTTATGTTTAAACTCAGTTTTCTGGAAAAACTGAGAAGCCACCCCGAATGAGGTTACCAGCTATCCTGTTTCCCTGAAGGAGCCGAGGCCATAGAGGAACGTTCCTGTCATTAAGCAAATAATCCTTAATCCTTCCTCACCTGCAATACATGAGGCACGGCTTCCAATAATTCTATCAGCTTGGAATACCCATAGTCGGATACCCGACACTGCTTCGCAAAATGGTGGTGGTAGGACGGGATGAAATTACTAATGGGGATGACACAGGACGGCTGGCTCTTCAACAGGTCGATCACTTCCCTGCTGAACTGGATCAGCTGGGGGTTGCCCACAGGACTTTTAGAACGCAGAAGCCAAGGATCTAGACAGGGGGAGAAAAAGAGAACATGCCGAAGACAGGATTTCACCCCTGAAAGAAAGCTAACTCACTTCGCCCTCCCTTGCCTCAGCTCAACCATAACCAAGGAGATGAGAGCGAAGGGCCGCTGTACTTCTCAGCGTCTACACTCAGGTCCCATATAACCTATGGACGAGCACAACTTCTTCATGGGCTGGCAGATGCTTTACTACTTCTCAACGTTCTGTAGTCAAAGGAAAGCATAGTTCAGCAGAGTGTTAACTTAAAGCAGAATTACACAGGAGGCTTCCAGCTTGTAAACTGGTTGTATTTCAAAGGTTCATTTGAACTTGGTCCCATGGAACATACTTTCCGATAGAAACAAAGTTACAGATGGGGAGCAAGCACGTAGCCCAGAAAAGTCTAATTAACCCGTAGGGAAGCCGAAAACATCGTGCAGGAAAAGCAGTGCATGAAAAGCAGCAGTGTAAAACCTGCCGATATAAAACTAAGAAAGAGATTCTTGTATTTATCTGAATGTTCATGTAATTAAGAAAAAGTTTTAATTATGAAAGTATAATTGGATAGAAACGTTTCTACAAGACTAGCAGACTGACAACAAAAGAGGAAAGAGAAAGAGCGCAGTGCATGGGAGCCTGAGTGGTCTAGGACTGAGGGGAAAGGCAGGAGAAGGTGGTAAGCAGCTCTGATACAAATGCTTCTCCTTCCCTGGTAATCCTCACCTTTCTTCCCACGGGGGGGGTGGGGGAGCAAAGGAGGAAGTGGTCGGGGTCAAAAAGAAGGAAGCATCGTTAGGAAGGCAACAGTTTTCAGCCCTGTTCACAAGTGGTGGGATTAACACCTGCAGCCTGGGAGGAGGCCCGGGACTCAGACACTTGCCCAAAGTTAGGTTTACACTTCCTGGTCCTTTACATGGAAACCTAAATCTGTTTTTCCATTTATCCAAGTCACAAACGTTGACCAAAACAAATTTCAAAGGCAAACCTGCATTTAGCAGTATTTCTTTCAAATACCTTGAAACAATTTTTAAAAAGGCCGGTCAACTGACGAGCCAAAAAGCGTCACAAGATTAGGTGGGTCTGAAGGTATTGGTAACGGTGAAATGTGGCTTTTAAACTTTTTTACAGAATTTACGCTGGGACTTGCAAGACGTCTGGTTCTGTCAGACCTTCAGCACTTTAGTGGCTCAGAAAACCCCAGGGCCCGTCTCCTACCTGTGTTTGGAGGCGGGGGCTTGTTGTGGATCCATCTGACCACTTTGAGGCCACTCTGCGCAGTGGCGACGTTTACGCCCGGAACACATGTGACGAGGTGTTCTAAGGGAACACCCGCTTGATTCTCCTGCACTACTTCCAGCTCGCCGAACTCCGCAGCGTAACAATCTGGAAAGCTGAAGTGGGGGCAAGGGAGGTGAATCAAACTAACGGAAAAGCAAAGCACCTGCTACACAGAAGTCTTTAATATATCCACTCATAAATCATTTCTCCTTAAATCCTCAGGATCTGGGTTTGAATGTGAAAATTCAGGTCCCAGGGACGGGAAGGCCATCACCACGGCACTGACCTCTTTGGCGCTGAGGATACCAGAAATACCCGAACGGTGTTCCAGCACAGGGGGTGAGAAATAAGGCAGCTGGGTTCCAAGCCCAGTTATTTACCTGCTTTAAGGTATCAGTGGCTTTAAGGCAGACGGGCTTTAGGGCCCATGTTGGCCCCTACAGTAAGTCTACCCGGCCCCGGGATGCTTACATGGCCTTCTGAAGAACACCTCTCTCTCAAGCTTTACAAGTTACTGCTTGAGGTGTGTGCACTCTAGCAGCACGCGTGCATACTTCTAGAACAGTGCTTACACTAATCTCATCTCTGTGGGGAAGAAACGTTCCTATTCGTTGCTTATGTTTCTAAAAATCAGCACACACACAAATTTTTTTGTGGAAATAGCAAGCAAATGTACCCCATTTCAGATATACTTTGACTGCAAGGCGCTAAAAATGTTAGGATGAGGCATTCTATGATACTCGCTTGGGAAGAGGGGTGGGCAGGGGGCAGACTTTCTAGAAAGAGGAGAACCAAGGCATCGTATCTCAGTGGCTTTGACATGTTCACCTTAACAAAGGCACGGTGCCCTCGTGTGTCTGCAGAAGACTGTGAACCTGGGGCGCAAACGTCTTCAAAGAGAGAATCACAAAAGGAATCTTATACGAGTCTGGATCAAATTCATGTTCACTACAGAAAAAAGAACACAGCAGTTGGCTAAAATATTTGCAAGGAAATTGTAACAGATATTCCATGATCTTATGCAAAAGGATGTCTCTAAAGGGAAATGAGTGTTATACCTGAAGTCCTTATTGGAACAATGCTGTCTGCAGACAGGCTCGTGATATTCTAACTCTTCAAATATAATTGGGCTGCAATTTGTCGAGGAGCCGTCGTGCGACTGGGAAGACCCCAAGGGGCTCTGCCGTGCCTGACTGCTGGGGAGGAGACACACCAGTCTGCCATTCCCTTGCTCACGGATTGTGACCGTGTCTGTTAATTTATATAAATCTGACACATTCAACTTGTGTCCAAACCTAAAAGCGAGGAAAAGGAGAGATATGCTGACTTAGAACGTTTTTCGTTGGTTATACAGAAACGCCCGTATATCTGATGCAATAAGGAGCTATTGCCAAGAATCGTTCCTCTGTCTCCTCAAACGTAAAACTGGAATAATTCTACTATAAATTCATTCACTACCAAACCAGTAATGCTTGGCAATTCTTCAAGTCACCTCTGGCACACTGCCCATTAATCACTATGTCATTTGGTGCTTATTCCTCGAACCCTAAAGTTTCTGTAAATGACCTCACCTAATTTCCTGAGATGGAAAGCTATAGGATATGACCTCTTACCTTGGCTCCCCCAAACTGGAAATCCCTCTGGATTACCTACCCCTCTCACCATCTCTGCTCTCCTCTCTCAGAAGAGGTATACTCATTTTCAGCTACTCTTTCCCCTCATCTATGCCTCAACCTCATTTCCAGAGGGTCAACTCCTCAATCATCCCCCCAACGCAGGTCTCTCACGCATGGAGCTTAAAGGCACCGGCTCAGAAGGCAGAAAGATTTGAGTTCACATCCTGACCCAACCTGTGTGGCCTCAGTCACCTTGGTTCTAGAATCTTCTAGAACCAATCCCGGTTCTAAGGAAAAGCCTTAGCTTTTCCAAATGCAAAATGGGAAGATAATACCCACCTCACAGGGTTGATAGGAGGATTAAATGTTATGTCTGGAAAGAACCTGGCACACGTTAAGTGCACATCTGCCGCTCCACTGGTTTCTTCCCAGGGCCCTACACTGATGCTCAGACCAAGTTTGGCCTCACACCCTCGCCCTCACTCAAGCTGTCTGCCCCTGCACACAAACACCCCTGGTGCTCTCGCTCAGTCCTGTAACCTGGTTATACCTCTAATGGAAACAGCTGCTCTCTCAGGAGCTGCTCTGCCATTTTACCATCCAGTCTGTCAGCCTGTTGCCCCCAGATTTTACCCACAGGGCTCTGTAGGGATGGCAAGTTACCAGCAGCCTCCTCCTCCCTCCCAAACCTCGCACCATCCCCACATGTCCTGATGTCACTCTCACCTCTGGGTTCTCTCCCGCTTCCTGTCCCTCGTGGTATTTCATCCAGTTCTGCCTTTCTCTGAGTTGCCTCTCCCTCCCAATCTGCTCCCCTATCCCACGATCTCCTTTAGGAAAATAACTGCCACATCTTTCTATCTTCAGTGTCCCAAAAACCAAGGACAAAAATTCACTGTACCTCCTGAACATGCTTTCTTTATTTCTCCATATCTGATTCAACCACACAACCAGTCCATCTGGGGCAAAAAAACCCACTCAGAATCAAAACAACCTCTACCGTTTACCTTTCCTTCCACGTAAAACTAGTCACCAGGTCCTGACTCACTGACAAATCAAACTTCGGTATTCCAACAGCATCTGCCCAGGCCTGGGGACTGGTGTGGCACTGTCCCTCCATCTCCCCCTCTGCCCTGTCCATTCCACCTCCGATGGAACCATCACCAGAAAAGTTTTCCTAAAGCATGGTTCCTGCCACCATACCTCCCCCTTCACTCCTCCACAGATCAGGGCTCCCACGATTCAGAGACTAACACTCCCAGCAACTTGTTCCTTTCATCCTCATACCATTTTCTCCTCCCTGCACTTCCTTTATGACAGTTTTCTTTGTTCTAGAATGATTTGTGAATGTTTTCTCTTCCGTTCCAGTCATAAAGTCCTCAGGGACAAGGGTTGTGTCCTCCCAGCTCTGCACTCTCCACAGAGTCCCACACTTTCATCCACTAATACCTGCTGAGTGCCTGCTAAGCCCTGTGCACTGAAGAGACTGTCCTTAAGTCCTTGCTGTCCAGGAGCTTACGGTCTAGGAGGTGCTCAAAAATGTTCACTCGATGAAGAACAAAACTCATCAGTCAAATTGGGAAAAAAAAAAAAAAAAAAGGAAAGTACAGCTTTAGGCACCGAGGTCCAAATTTTCTAAAAACAAAAGATGCTTTTAAGATGTATGTTAAAACTGAAATCTGAATTTAAATACCACTGCTTTTATGTCTTTTCCTCCACCGGGCCAGACAATCCTGCAGAGCAGCTACCACAGTTTTATGCCAACCACCGATCAATATAAGAATTCTGGAAGCTGCCAATGAGTACAGGCTCAATGATAGAAAAAAAATAAACCTAACTTACTTTTTCTCATAGATATCTGTAAATTTAAAAAGAGGCAGACAGCAGGCAGGGGCATCCTGAAGAATAGACATTGTTTCTGCACTGTAAAACAAAATTTCACTTTATTAGAGATGTTATTGGACATCAACATATGATTTCCAAGTTGTATTTAATAAACTGAGTTCACATAATTAAAAATTACAGCTGACCCTTGAACAACTTCACGAGTTGGTGTTCTTGTGGATTTCTTTTGATAAAGGCAGTACAGTCCTGTAAGTGTATGTTCCCTTATGATTTTAGTAACGTTTTCTTCTATCTTACTTTACTGTAAAAATACAGTATCTAATGCATGTAACATACAAAACAGGTGTTAATCCGTTGTTTATGTTACCAGTAAGGTTACTGGTGAACAGTATGCAATTAGTAGTTAAGATTGCGGGGAGCCAAAAGCTGTATGTGGAGTTTTGACTGCATGAGGACGGTGTTGGCACACCAACCCTTACATTATTCAAGGGTCCGCACAACATAAATTTACCGGTTTCTGTTATGTCAAAATTAATTTTCCAGAACAACTTAAATAACTTTAGGGACAAGGTGATTAAAGAATATAAAATCAGACACAAGCATAGGGCTTCTCACACCTGTGTATCAGAAAAATGCTGACTACTCTGTGAGACAAACACCCTGTTGACTCAGAGTAAAAGAACAGCTTAAATGTCTCCTGCCACGTCGTGGTTCACACAGTTCATGAACTCCACGTGGGAGTGGAATTCCCACAGTTGAGGATACGGAACTGAACACAATATATCATCCCAACTATGGTCTTAAAAACCAAAAAGGCAGCCAAAAACAGAGAGAAAACAAAAGGCAAACTGTTGAATGATCGGCTTTGAGCCACAGGATTATGGTTTTCTCCCCCTCTTCTTTTATGTTTCTGACCTTTCCAAAGTTTCTTCCATGAGTATTACTTTTATTCTAGGGGATAAAAACTGTAATTTAAAATAATGGTGAAGTACATGTCACAGAAAAATACCTTTAAGAATTCAAACAGATTTTTTAGAATTGAGTTCTGTTTTACTCGTTTCCCCCAAAACAGGGAGAGCCAAAGAATCACCAAAGTGCATTAAGAATAAAATCACCACCAGGTTCCTACAACTGACATAATCATAATGCAGACTTACGGAGTGTCTATTTGATATGAAGCATCTATCTGTAGGTTGAGAGCTTGGAGCTTTGTAGACCTACCCTTTACAAACCAACCAACCTTCTCCCAAGATTTGGAGGTAGTATTTCACACTTTCCGGGCTCATAAACTTTTATCATAGAGGGCTACTATTTTTAGAACCTGTTCTGGATATGTGGTATATTATTTTACTCCTAACTGCCTGCCAAGTTTAAGCTGTACTTCACCTTTGAGTAGTGACTTGAACAACAGTCGAATTATTCTAACTAGCTTCTTGCTGACTTCCAGCTTATCTTTAAGCTCTATCAATTACGAATAAGCACTACTGCATATGTAATCGTCTAAGAGGGCTGGGAAAATGATCGAATCTATTTTCTTATTTCTAAAATTGTTTCTGGGCCAAATATTATTTCCTGAAATAAATGGTTTGTTTTTACCTCAGTAAAGAGAGTGATTTATTAGCAGCTCCTGTGGCAAGTGAGACCAGGATCTTCTTGCTGCCAATTTTGTATCTGTGGAGGCTATTCACCGCACTGATTGCTTCTTGTAAGTTCTCCATCTGAACAACAGCCTTGAGCTGATAATCTGTATGGGGGCTGAGCTCAACACTCTTCACCTACAGCAGTAAAAAGGAAAATGGAATGCTATGTCTACCCAGAACCCTGTCATCTTAAAACTGAAGGTGAATTATTAGGGAACATGTTTGCAGACTTCTGTGCTTCTGTGAGGGAATGTGTCCGAACTCTATACTTTTGCCAAGCAAAACCTAAGTGAACTAGGACTGGGTGACCTTCGGGGATATGAAACCGGCCTGGACTGCCTGCACGCTCTGGCGCACACAGGACTCCCGTGCAGGCTCAGGAGCCAATACATGGGAGGAGTCTTGGGGGGGTCTTCTCTGGACCCTGCAAACACCTGGGGCATAGCCATTTAATAATCTGGAAAAGGTGCACTTCTAGCAAACAGCACCTAAAAACTGCATCAATACAGAAAGATGTTAACAAAAACAGCCAACGTTACTTCAGAATCCTATTCCTGTATTCTAGCAGTCAGAGCTAAATAAAATCCATCAGCATTTTATTTCCCAAAGTGCCACTTAAATCTCTGCCCATGACCACAAGTGCTTCTTCACTAGGTCCCTTGCTCTCTGGGGCTATATCCTAAAAACTGGAGACATAGTATCACCACGAGCAGACCACAGGAGAAACTCATTCAGTAATCCTCATATCCTGGCTGTAGTTACGTGTGTTGAAAGACATGCTCTCGACTTGGAGTCCTAGCGAAGGGTAAAAGAAAGGCAGGAACAAGAGAGAAAAGGTTACCTTGCCGTGCCTAGAAAACGCTTCCTGCATGAGCTGTTGCAGCTCCTTCCGGGACAATCTGTAGTCGATGTTGCTGATCTGGATGTCAGCACCATTTGCAAATGGGTCTGGGCTGTCGGCACCAGTGCTCGGATTTGCAATGTTGAAAGCAAGTGGGGAGGTTCTGTTTAAAAGGTGTGGAGACATACTCCTGCTTAAGACATACATACTGAATTATTTTTAAAAACCGTGGTTCTATTTATTTCGTTCATATCATTTAGGATTTGTTTGAAGCTATACATAGAAAGAGCTTTCCACAAAGCCACCAAACTAAACATTTGGTGTTTTGTTTTGTTTTTAAATATTTGGTTTTCAAATGTATGTTTATCTTAAATACACAGATTTATTGTCAGAAGTACCACCTGTTGGCCCCTTATTGACCTGTACATGATTTAATATCAAATATGCTTTCACTGGATTATTTAAAACTACAGACAAAATATAGGTTGGCCTAATGAATTAATTTTCTACTTGGGGTATTTATTCTTGATTAATTAGCCCGTGAGACTAATGTAAGGCACTTAACCTCTCCCTGGCTCTGAAAACACTAGATACTCTTGCTCATGTGCTATAGTCTTTCTCCACATCAGGAAAACTTTCACATGAATTTTAAAATGTAACTTTACAGATCCAAAGTCACTTTCTGGAGGGAGTCTTCACCAACTCAGCAGAAAAATACAATGCTTGAAGGAGTTCACGGGACGCAACGGTGCCTTATGGCTCCTGCCCTCCAGGCCCCCGAGGAGTACTCAGTATGAGTGTGGAGGGCTTAGGTAAGTGTTACTTAGGTAATGATAGTGGTTTAGAGACTTTTCAAACAGCTCCTGGTAATTACCCTAGGAGTTAAGAATAACCAGTGCGTGTCCAGTTCGGGCTTCTCTGACAACATGACGAAGTCAGGAGGAAAGGGTAGGGACATCTTAACGTGCATCCCATCCGGGCCAGGGACTCGCAGACAAGTTCTTCTGACCTCTGCTTACCCAGACCCCCACGTGGAAGAGGGAGAGCAGCAATTACCCCCAACGCCAGCTAAAATTACTCGAGGAAAAGGGGGGCTGGGGGAGGAGGGGTGGAAGATTCCTCTTCTACCTTAGGCACTCCTATATCGCTTGTATTCTTCCAAACAGGTGTTATTTTGTAATACCTCCTCTCGCGAGCAACTACCCCACGATTAAGCAGCCAGACTCACCGAGAAGACCAAGACTGTGCGGCGAGCAGAGGACTGATCTGCCTTGATGTGATCAACTTGCTGAAAGCCGACGGGTAACTCACTTGGAACGGGGTCTCCTCTTTATCTCTCTTCTCCACAGGAGAACTGGTGACACTTCGGGCACAGAGGTTCTCTTTTCTAATGGAGGGAAAAGTTGCAGGGGAAGGGTCACTGGATTTCCTTCACGTTAGACAAGCATCTGCATGGAAGAGTGAGCGAACCTACTTCGGATTGGTTTTGTACGCAGGTTCTGGAGTCCCCGAGTTCTTAGGTGTGGGTGCTGCGGCACTCGAGCTCCTGTGAGGAGGTGCGGCCAGCCTCGGGTGACCCTGCTGGGAGTCACTGCTTCTAGTTCCAGTCCTCGACTCCAGGCGGCACAGCTCCTTAAAAGAGACAAGTGCAGTGGAGGTGAAAACGTAAGTACCCACGGCGTGTTAAAGCCTGTCGGGGAAACACGGAGCTCTGAGTATGGTCAAAAATGAAAATTTCAAAAGGATACGCCAAAAGCAAGCGGGCATATCAAACACAGACACAAACCAAACCTACCATAAACTTCAGAAAGCAAGAGGTATCGAAGTTACCTGTAAACTTTTAACATTTGTGTTTTTTGTAGCAGATCCAGAATTTGCCTGCGACCCTTTTCCAGGCGTGGCTTTGGCACTGGAAGACTGTTCACTTGTATCTTTGATGAGGCACAATTTTGGATTCTTAAGTTTTTTGGGAGACTTCGCTTTATCGGCAATTGCACTGGAACCCTTTGTCTCACAGAGTTCTCTAGTTTTTGGAGTAAATGACACAATGATCCTATTACCAAAGACATCTTCGTTTTCCATTCGCTTCTGCGCCCGTTCCGCACTATCTTGGTTTATGAAGCGGAGAATCGCACTGCGGCCCGTGATACTCAGCACTCTCCCACCACAATTATCAGACAGGCGCCTGAGCCTGCTGCTGACGCTCTTGCCATCTTTATTTGCTGGTAGGTTATAAACATAGAGCAGAGTGTGGCACTGCTGATACAGAGGAGAAGTGTTACAACAGGTTAACGGAGGGGCACACGTTCAATCACACAATTAGAACAAGGAGTGATCTCCAGGCGTAAGCTAACAGCCTTAGCCTTGGAGGGGAGGTCACAATGATGTAGAGGGGAGAAGGTGAACTTATTTAGACTGAAAAACACAGAAAGAGAGAAGTGTACCTTAAACGATCGCTCTCGTGGATGAGAATGGCAAGATTTAAAGTTCTAAATGATCAAGTCTTTTTTTCTTTTTTAACCATCAAGAATAAGGAGCTCAAAAGTGGGCAATCTGTTATCTAAAACACTACAACTGACTTAAAGGCCTTGGAGATTAGAAAAGGGAATGCTGCTCTCTTCAGAGTCACCGACATATTCTCCAAATAGCTTAAAAATAGTTCAACACAGCAGTAAACACGCTCATCCAAATCAAGACTCTAAGACATGCTCACCCTGCTGGAAATATGCCCACATTCCCCTAGCACATGGCTCTACGAGCTACAGGTGTAGCAATAACCACTGCAAATTGTGCAAGTGTGTGTGCATGGTGGGGAACGCAACTGTAGAAAAACAGGCCTCCCGATGCCTAAAAAGGGTCAATTAGGGGCGCCTGGGGGGCTCAGTCAATCAAGCCTCTGACTCTTGGTTTCAGCTCAGGTCATGATCTTGGGGTCATGGGATCGAGCCCCATGTGGGGCTCCACACCGAGCACAGAATCTGCTTGAGATTCTCTTTGCCTCTGCCCCTCCCCCTGTTCACTCACACCCGCGCCTCTCCCTCTCAAATAAATAAATCTTAAAAAAAAAAAAAAAAAAGTGTATAATTTCTGTTTATTTGACTCCATCGTGAATGTGTGCAAACCATCACCATATTCTTTACCCATGCCTGGAAGCAAAAGGAGTAATCAATGTTTCCATTACTTCCATTCAATGGACACAAAACACTGCTAGCTTTGGAGAAACTGAAAAGTGGCTGTTGGTAAGGTTAACCTACATGTCAATTCCTTGTGATACTGTGCAACAAAATAAAAGCAAAATCCCTACATATCAATTCTCTGTATGTTTGTAAGAGAAGAACTATTTCAAAGCCTTATTTCAAAACTCTGGCTAGCCTCCTATAAAGAGCAGCCTCACTTGGTGGCCTGTTATGGGGTGGGGAGCGGTCTTCACCTTCCATAATGTAACGTCAGAATACAACAAAAAGGAACACAAACCCACTTACTGGCATTTTTAGTGGTAACCTAGGGGGCAGGTCGGAAATGAACTCTTCGAATCTGATCAGCTCATTCGCATGATGCAGCAGTGCTTCTGAGGCCTGGTTTTTATGGACCAAAATTATGTGGAAACCATGCCTGTGTCTCAGGTCACTGAGTTCCAATGCAAAATTGACATCAGCTGCAAGAAAAGGTACAGCCCGCCCCCGTCCCCAAACATTAGGAGGACTGGACAAAGACACAAAACCTCCCTGACACCCACTGAGAAAAAAAAAAATAGCTGGACTATAGAATTCAGAGTTGCTCCCCACCTCCCACCACTTCTTGGAACAGGAACACATTTCATATTGGAAGAATTAAGACCACAGGACACCACATACTTCTACGGATTCCAAGACACATGTTACTTCCCGCAGTGAAAGAAAGCAAATATTAACATTTTAGGGAATATCAACTTTGGAAATGCTTCTTCCTAGATTTTTTTAAAAATTTGCTGGGCCCAGGGTAAAAAAAGGATTTAAAAAAAAGCTACATTTTCTTTAACTGGCCCCACAAGAATTCTTACTCACATCCTAAGGAAAAAATACGTAAAACCCACACAGACTCCATTTCTTCTCTAAACAGCTCTCAGACATAAGCATAAATATGTCCGGTGTAGGTCAGCCTCTCTGGGGGCGTATTTTACTTTAACATGTTCTGGCTTCTGTTAACAATTCTGATCCGCGAGTTTAGCTGAAAGTGGCCGACCTTCCGCACTTACTCGACACAAGAACCACAGTGGCCGGAGCAGTGTGCGTGTTCGCGAACCTTCGGAGACTCTGGCGGAGCTTATCGTCAGCCGCATTCTTTGCAGTAGCGTTGATGTGGGCAACAGTTACCTGCATTAATTTAAAGTAAGGACAAATGAGCAAGAGCTGAGGTCAGAAAACCACAACACACTCTGCCCGCAGCTTACAGATAGTCCCTGAGGAAAGATATGCTTATTATTGCCGCCACTTAGGAATGGAAAAAATTCTAAGTGGATCTCAATAATTTCAAATTTGTCTCTCCATACAAAGGAACTAGACCCATCATCATCCCTGCTCACCTCTCTAATCTTCTGCTTTTGCACTTCGTCCATCCGCCTTTGAGAAAACAGGCAGAAGAGGAAGTGAAAATTTGAAGTAGGTAAATTAGCTCTCCCTACCAGCTTCTGCCAACAGCTGGGGAAGTAGGAGAGATAGGTGTATGAGGAAGGTAAGATTTAGTGCCGTACTGGATGTCATTTGTCTCCACTATACGTCTGTGGCTTTCAGGATCTGGGGTCAGGTAGTGAGAGGAGAGACATCTGTCCCCGACAGAGCTCAAATGTGTTTATTTCTGTTAAAGCCGCCAGACTCACTGAAAAGTCTCCAAAGCAAGGAAAGGTTTTGAGAGCTGCTTCAACTATGTGCAATACACAGTAGGGTTTATTTTTAAGGAGCACAAATATAAAGTTTTAGGCAAAATGGCATATCAACAGAATTACTTGTCTAAGAATCGAAAGAACTGGATTCTAATTCCAGCTTAACAGACTGTGCAGCCAGACAATCTGGATTTAAATCCTAGTTTATCTGTTTATTGGCCATATGATTTTTAAAAAGTTGCTTAACACCGTGGTGCTTCAGTTGAATTTGTGTATTTCAAATAATAAATCCTATGAGCAAAAAAATAAAATAAAATAAAAAATAAATCCTATGAGCCCTTTCCACAGAGCAGTCATGGAAACCAAAAGAAAAGATACAAATTTATGTAACCATCATATTAGCAGAGCACTAGTCACATACAAATAGATTACTGGAAGATCAGTTATGATTAAATGATTTCTAGTACATTAGATATGATCTTTTGATAATTTCCTTTATTTGCAAATAATAATCCTTTATTTGCTGATAATTTCCCTTATCAGCACAAATGTATATTAACCTTTAAATTAAAATTCTTTAAAAAAAAAAACCCACATGTGCTTATTCTTCTATCATAATAGTTAAAATTATTACTATTATTATTATTTTACCTGGCAATTATTCAGCTCTTGAATAACTTCTTTGTTTTCTTTACTAATGTCGCACACACAGATGAATTCTGCTTCTCTGTGGCCTTTAAAAAACTTCTCACGGATTCTCTGTACAACAGCAGTAGCTGAACGGCCAGAGGGAACTGAACAGTTTTCAATATCCCAAAAAACTCCAATGGGGGGTAAATTTTCCAGCACCTGTCCGGCTAGTGCAACTTCTGGTGACCCTTAGGAAATGTTAACACTTTCAATCATACATACTGAAAAACAATGGCAAACTAAAATAAATAGGTAGCTACCTAGCATTCTTAGTGGCAGAAAAATGAAGTTACTGATTGATGTTAAGCTTAAGGACACCGACCTCACCGGTTGACCTAATAGCACAACCGCAAGTTCCAATAGTATTTCTAAGTGATTATTCCTATTTTTCAGGAGAGAACAAATCTAAAGGCCAAGTTACTTCAAGCCCACAATAAATCCACTGCAAAGCATGAGCCCTTCTCATGCTGGGCGGAATGCGTCTCCGAACACTAATGTGGAGGTAGATGGACACTGCAGCTCTGAGACCTGATCGTCATGATCTGCCCATGCTTGTCTACCTGCTCAGTATGGAAGACCCATGAAGAGGTGACAAAGGGTGAACTTGTTACCATCTTTGATTTAAAAAAAAAAAAAAAAATTTTTTTTTAATCTGCATTAACGTCTGATTTAATATTAAAAAAATGTTTTCAAAAGATAAAATATCACATTAACTACTTTTTTGGGGAAATGATATTTAGTTTTTTTTTCAATGAGTTTTTCATCAACCATTATTAAATCTTTCTAAATATTAAGTATTTCTACGGAGTGTACAACTAACAGCAGGATTATGAGCCTAAGTTGACAAGGAGTCCCCTCTAGCACTGACTTCTAATACTATGCTCCCTATTTTTCTTCTGGTTTCAAGTAGCCGTAGCTCAACATGGAAAGCAAATGGCTTGCTGGTCTATAAGGATAAAAAGATTTTTTTTTTACCAAGAGGTAGAAATGGAGACTTATATACCCAGTAGCTCCAGAACCACAAGGAATCTTTTCAAGGCGATTAAATGCAGTGTTAGTATCAGATACTGAGAACTACTTAAATATGCACATTTTATACCATACTGTCATTTACCAAATTTCGAAGCAGCTTTGCCTAGACTGGTCGCCAATAACAACGTGGTCTCCTTCCCTGTTCCTTTGGTTCCACAGCCATTACACAGAGGAATAGTAACAGGTGCAGTTTGAGTATTTGGAGGTGGTATATTTGGCCAGACTTTAGCAGCATCAATTATACTATTTCTTGCCGGCTGTTTTAAAAATTTTTTTAAGAAAAGGAGGAGGTTTCAGATACATCATTGCAGAACCTAGAGTGATAAACAACAACTGAAAACACAGTCTGTTTCTTCTTTCCGCCTGTTAACCTCTGATGGAAGGTATTTTCAATACTTCAGAGCACTCCCGGAACTATCAGCTATCAATTCGTAAGCTCCCTTCAAGAAGGGACTTGGAATGATCTGGGAAGATAGTCACGTGATCGTTCTAGGGCATGTGTATCCTCCAAAGGTGAGCCCAAATACACTTTACGGGAAGGTCAGAGATGTCTACTTTAACAGCCGTGTGATCGAGGCCAAGTTCCAAGTCCCTCAAATTGTTATAGAGGAACGACACGGCATGACCTGCGTCGCCTGAGTGGGTCCATGTATGAGGTCAGTGGTATGAGAATCGCAATCGTGCTCTAGCCTTTAAGGTCCAAAGAGAACACGAAGCCTTGCCGAACTCGGTTTGCATCACGTAGGAAACTGATTACAGCAAAAGCCTGTAAAAGCATGAACTACATAATGACTCTGCACTTTTTTGGAAGGGCCCTTCCCATTTCACCCTATGCTTCTTTCAGAGGTGAGAGAAGCCACGCCGATGGGGCGTGAGCTACCTCGCAGGAGAATCTTCACCCCCGTGCACAATCAAGATTGCTCAAGCAACACCTAGCTACGTTCACAAAGTCATTCCTCAAAGGTCAGCTGCACCCAGAGAACAAATAAAAAGATACACACCTTGTTCAGACAGTCTTCGCAGTAAAGTGAGCCCTTTAAACAAACCGGAGGTACCACATTTAGGTGCAAAGAATTGGTGCACAAGTGAGGCGTAAGCTCCGACTGTGAAATGTGGTCTTCCAAATGCCCTGGAGCCCCGCTTGTGAAATCGGAACAGGGGAAGTAGCCAGCAGAGGTGCAGCCCTGGAGAGCCGGGAACTGATGCAGCTTGTGCACGTTACCGTGACATGGTTGGAAATGAAGCTTCCCGCAACAGGGCAGGTGTTTGCAGGAAGACAGATTACTTTCTAGACACATGCTGGGAAAGTCACTTGCAATGCCGGCCACACTGTTCCTAGCTGAGGCATTCTGGAGTGAAGACGCAGACTGGAAAGCGAACCCTGACCCTACCTGACACGTGATGGTCCTGGTGCTCTGCGAGTCTAACAGTGCGCCGGGGTGAATCAAGCTACCGGTACCTCCACTACCGCCACCACCGCCACCACCAAAATGCATTGGCGACGTGGAGGGTTCATTAGGGCAATGAGCACAGCAGCTTACTTTGGGGACAGGTGAAAGCTGTATTTTAGGTTGCTGAAGAGAATGGATATCTGGAAGTGGGACTGCTGGGAAAAGCTTAGAGCCAGCATGAAGGGGAGATGGCACATCCTTTAATTCCACAGCAACTTTCTTGTTCTCCATGTACTCTTTCTGGGAAGAGAAGATCAGAACGCCAGTCAATGTCATGAGGCCAGTGACTTTTGGTTACTCACATCCTACTGCAATCCAAAAATGGAAATAGCGTTCAATCCTGTTTACATAACTCAACCATAACCAAGCGATATGGAATGGCAGCTGAAACCAGGGACATTCTTCAGAGAGGCCTGCAGGAGGTGAACACCGAAACAGACAGCTAAAATCAAGACCGTGTCCTTCCTCAATTTCAGGAGACTGGGGGAGGGTTCTGCTTACATGTTCAGCAAGGCAGGTTAACCATCTGTGCCTCAGGGACTTCCCTTTGATAACTTCCCCTTGCCTCACAGGGTCTTCTAAAGACAAAACAGGTGGTATGAAAATAACACAGTCACAAACAGCATTCAATAAAGGTGGCTTACAAGCCAAGCACTCTGAGGAAAAGACTTAATAGTTCTTGCAGCCAGACCATAAAGGGTTTCGGAAAGTCCTCCAGATGATTCCAGACATTAAGGATGAGATCAGCCATCTGCCCCAGTGACCCATCCATGGAGAAGTTTTACAGGTACTGTTGACATTAAGCCAACTGTAGGATACTATGACCTAAAGCCATAATGTCAACAATTACTTTGCAGCCAGGGACAAGAATCAGAGTAGTTAGAAAACTATTTAGAAATAAGATTCCAGAGAAATCGTTTGTCATATGCCTCTAACGTAGACACAGGAGACCAGCATATTTACAAGGTTACAGCCTGGCTCCTGTGTCAGAGACCTGGCTTTGAATGTGATACTCACTGTTTTAGGAATTTAGGTAGGTTACATAACCTCTCTACGTTTCAGTTTTGTCAGCCTTCCGTTGGGGAAAACAGGATGAACTTCCTATAGCTGTTAGAAGGATAAAATGAGAGGGTACATAAAGCACTCAGCAGAGTACCTGGCTACTGAAAGGGGATCTAACTAATCAATAGCCCCAATTGGCTGACTGCAGGAACTATTAAGAGAAAGAGGATGTCCCGATATCGTGAGAGAGACATGCTCTTCCCTCAGAGCACAGAAAGGGCCATCTGACTGCTATGATTTCACTCCTTTGGCTGTGGTTCTACACTCATCTGGGAGAGTACACTCATTTGGGAGAAATCTGGATCTTTCACTCTACATTTCCTAAAAGGGAGGAGACAGCAACTGACTGACTGCCAACAAGCAGTGTGTTCTGCCCTCTTGGTAATTACAGTTTAGGCCAGAAACTACTGGCATTCTGATTTATAGAGATCTGGCTCTTAAAAAAAAAGGCGGGGGGGGGGGAGGATCTGGCTCTTATGGTCAGGGTTATTATGAGTTGGTTCCCCTGAATCTACTCAATTCTGGGTGCCACAAATAAAATCAGGTTTCTGGATCTGTAAAGTTGAGTGCAAACCAGTACTGTGTGACTCTAGAAGGGTCAGATCCTCCATCCCAGGAAGCCCTGTCTGAGCTGCCAACCCTGTTGCCAAGTGTCCCTAAAGTAAATGACCTCAATTACTGACACCATGCAAAAGAGAGAACTATATAATGAAAACCTGAAGAAGACAGGGAATTTAGTTGAGTTTTTAAATAGTCACTAATACCCTTTTGTAGATTCATAGTAAAGACTCATGTAAAACCCAAATGCAGTATCAAAAAAGAAAAAAAAAAGACACAGCAGTGAAATGTGGTAATACGGTGCATGGAATGAAATCAGAAAAAGTCAAAATCACTATGAAAAGGCAAGGAAGTTACAGACACATTTAAATATTCAAGAGAAATCTGGAATAGAAAAAGACTGTCAATAAGGTCCTATCAATCTTCCCTTGATTTTAAGACTCAAACCTCAGAAGGCTAGAATGAAATAAAATCTATTTTATACTTTCCTCTGATTTGACTCTACAATTTGGATTTTATCTTTGCATTCTGTGACTTCCATAAGAAACAAATCTTCCCCAAATGTTAACGTTAAATATTTAAAGCACCTACAGTTCCTTACACCAGGAGTACAAGAGTTTAAAAAAAAAAAAAACTTACGCTCTCCTTGAGTCAGGAATTATAATCATGTGCTATGAGCAGGAATAAGCATGATATAAGGTGAAACTGAGCACAGACTCCAGGGAGAGAGAATGCCCCAGACCAAATGGACCACACATCTATTTGCATAAGGAATTTGCTACGTCCTCAGTCTTGCACATAGTTACCGTTTGGGGACTAAGTGGCAATGCCTGCTCAGGACGAGAAAAGCAATTAGAGAATTTCCAAAGCCATGGCTTAGCATCATTATTTTGTTGCAGCCATCCAGGTGTTCTACTGCAGGAGTCCTCAGTTCCGCTTCCTTCCATCATACAGCCATACAAAGTGGTTCAACATTCTTTCATCTTTCTTTTCTTTCATTCTTCCACCCTGTTAAGAACGAGGTCTCAGTGTTATTTATTTGCCTAAGTACAAGTTTCACTATTAAGATGTGAGACTTGGGGCTCCTGGGTGGCTCAGATGATTAAGTGTCTGCCTCTGGCTCAGGTCATGATCCCAGGTGGGATCGAGCCCCATGTTGAGCTCCCAGATCAGCAGGGAGTCTGCTTCTCCCTCTCCCTCTGCCTCTCCCCTTACTTGTGCTCTCTCTCTCAAATGAATAAATAAAATCTTAAAAAAAAAAAAAAAAGTGAGACAGCAGGGGCACCTGGGTGGCTCAGTCAGTTAAGTGTCTGCCTTCAGGTCACGATTTTTGGGTCCTGGGATCGAGAGCCCTAAGTTGGGCTCCCTGTTCAGTGGTAGCTTGCTTTTCGCTCTCCCCCAACTTGTATGTGCGTTCCCACTCTCTTTCAAATAAAATTTAAAAAAAAAAAGTGAGACTACAACTGTATTTATAGTACAACTATATGGTACAATGGCTCCCAACAAGAGATCAGTTCAGCCAAGTGCCAACCTCCTCCAGCCCTGAGCAGGCCTTTTCTACGGTTTTTCTTAATTCTTTGTGACCATCTCTTCCTGAAGACCCTACTGGTGAGGGTGAAAAAGTTAACAAAGAGCACGTAATTTTAGGGGAAAAAAAAAAAAACAATTATATGTCTTCATTGCCAATTACGAAAGATTCTGAAATTGACTTAATAGCAACCTATCCCGCTGTGTCATTGATATGACTGTGGAAGGTCCAAATTAAGTGAACTCTGTAGACTCTGTGAATTTGATTCTGCTACAGAACAAGCAAACCAATTTCTTCATGTACTTATTACAAAAGCGCAATCTGATATACCACCAAGAAGCTAACCAAGAAATCTCAAGTCACAGCTGTGCTGTATCTACTCCAGTGCGAACACATTCTTACAAGTCTTAAACAGTACAATAAAAGCAGATCAAATCGATAACAGCCAGTGGGCATGGAGGCAGCCTGCCAACAGTAAGGACAACTGAACCTCATTTCCAAGTCCTCCCCATCATATAGAACCACCACCTATTCTTATCTACAGTGGCCATTTTAAGGTTATCCATGTATCAGAAATTTCACCCAGACATAAAGAAAACCATTTCTTTTAGCTCTCTCTCTCCAAGAGGCTCTTCTCAAGAGATTGTAACATCTATATACCACGGTGAAGGGAGAGAGGAGTACTCTAAGATATTGAACTGATCACATAAACAGGAGCAGGCACACTACATCCTGCCAGCCCAAACCAGCCCACTGCTTGTATTTAAATGACCTCAAACTAAGAAGGCATTGTATACTTTTAATTTTGGGGCGGAGAATCAAAATAATATTTTGTGATACCAAATTATATGAAATTCAACTTTTGGTGTCTATAAATAGAGACATTTGTTTAATACGGTCTGTGATTATTTACAACTACAGCTACCTAGTCCAGTATCTGCAACAGAAACTGCATGTCCCACAAAGCCTAAAATATTGACTATTTGGCCCTTATGTGGAAGTTACAACAATTTCATTAAGTTTCAGTTTCTTCCTCTGCAGAGTGTGGCTAATTTCTCCCCCTCCACAACATGGCTGAGGGGGGAAAATCAGAAAAAGGATCCCACTATCTGTTTTTGTCTTCCCCAATGTAGAGCTTGTGCCAAGCACAGGGCTTCTAACATAGCATATACTAACTAATTATTTGTTAAATTAAGGAATGATTACATCAACTCTTCACCTACTATGTACAGTTAGGAGTTAGTGTGGAAGCAGAGATGGAGTTAACTGCCACAATGACAACAAATTATGATTGTTGTTATTCCTACTAAACATAGGTCTTGGAGTCCCCCAACAAGCTCCTCCCCAGACCACAGAAATCTGTGATATGCACAATACACAACTTCCACATGCTCTCTTAAATCTCTTCAAGGCCAATCCTGAAAGTGAGCTAGTAGGTAATGCACAATACCAATTACAAAGCCTTTTTATGTAACATTATTTCCTCAATCAGTAATTATTTATTTACTATCTACTATATTAACAGGCCTGTGCTTGGCCCAAGAAATACAATGATGACAATAACCAGACAATAAGATTCATTTACCTAATTTTTCCCCCACAGTAAATCTGTGAGATAGTCAAGGGAGAAATAAGCCACAGATTTTACAGAGGAGTAAACAAAAGTTTAATTAAGTTTTGGAACTTGCCAAGATCAGATAATTAGAAAGGGGGCAGAGCCAGGCTTGTCCTCTTCCCACCACACCAAGATGCCTTCAGCATTGCTCAACACAATCAACAGAAAGTACAACTGTACTAGCTTGTTAGTGGCCCGAACCCAGAAAACTTCCCAAGCATTCCTGGGAATGCCACTAAGTACCTTAGGTAGCCAAAGCAAGTTTTCTATTGATTTGAGTGGGATTTTCTGAACAATTCAGAGAGTGCTTGAGAGCACAGACTCTGATATCAGTCTGTGTATTAATCCCCAATTTTGCTGCTTCCTGTATGTGTCGCGTTGGAGAGTTCACAACCTCTCTGAACCTCAGATCCTATGTGTAAAATGGGCCTGATAATAACTGTAGCATCCTCATAGGGCTGTTGTTGGGGTTTAATGAGGCAATCAAAGTCTAAAATCTAGAAGTGGACTTCTCTACCCAAGTTAGTCCTGGAACCCCACACCACCCAGTCCTATTACTTTTTTTTTTTTTTCATAGCCCTTTTATCTAAAATTGTTTATTTGCTTTATTATATGTCTCCCCTACTTGAATATAACTCCATGACAGCGACATCATGTCTCCTCATTTATTGCTGTGTTTCCTGCACCTACCAACGCCTGGTGCATATCAACAACTGCTGAATGAGTGAAGAGTTCAATAAATATCTCGGAAGACCGGTTAGGTTTTGATTTCTCTGTATGCAAAACAGCATACTTAGCGCTCAGAGAAGTGGGAAAGTCCAAAAGATACAAATGTAATCAGAAAGCTCTGGGAAATACTAGAAAGGTGCTTGGGAAACGAAAATGTGTATCACAGTGTAGCGTTACAATTGTTAGTGGGAGTGGCTCATGCCCTAAGGCAACTCAACACTATCCTTCAAGCCCAGAGACTACACCCTAGGGAGCGCTGAACTACAGAAGAGAATGCAAAAACGCTCCAGCAGGTTGAAAAACACCGCCCCTTTCTTCCTCTCTTAACCTTCTAAGTGTGCACACTCCTCGGGAAAGGTTGCTCTCCACACCTGGAAGCCCCCCAGGGTGCACGGGGACAGGTGCGGACTGGGAGCCAAACACCCCAAAAAGGGCAGCAGCGGCGCAGCAGTGACAGTCGCGAACGGGCCTGAAAGGGAGACAACCTGAAACTATGGTGGGGGCCTGACAGGTGAATCTCAATCTTCCCCCTCGGAGTAGCCAACCTTCCCCACCCCCGCCAGCAAAGGGCAGGGGAATGGGGGGGGGGCTGTCCCGCCTGCAGCTGGTGCCCCAGAGCAGTGAGCCCGTCTGGAACTAGTCTCCAGAGCTGCCAGCCAACTCACCTCGGCCGCCGGCTCCACCTCCGCTCACATTCCGGCCCCGCCGCCTTCCCCCCGCCCCCCCAGGCCCTTTGTTTTGATTCCCGACTCCGCAGCTCCCGCCGCCGCCGCCAAGCGCACCCTCCACTTCCGCTTCCGCACCGCA
Source organism: Enhydra lutris kenyoni (assembly GCF_002288905.1). NCBI lineage: Eukaryota > Metazoa > Chordata > Mammalia > Carnivora > Mustelidae > Enhydra > Enhydra lutris. Next base: position 3,440,968 of record NW_019154129.1, on the reverse strand, counting down.
CCGCCCCTGTCGCAAAACCGACGCCCTTCTCTTCCCCGCCTCGCTCCGCCCCTTCCTCCACCCCGCCCCGGCCGCCGTGTTCTCCCCGCGCGGGGCGCGCTGGGAACCCCGGGGGGGGGCGGGGCCTCGCGGCCCTGCAGCCTCGTCAGGCTCAGTCCCCTCCCGATAAACCCCTAAATAGGGACCTTCCCCGGGGGAGATCCCGGCTTTTTTGGCGAAAACCCCGAGTTTAAGGAGGCCTTCCCCCTGGCTTATCGTGGTGGCATGGAAAGGAACCTGAAAGCGAAGAATGAGGGGGTTTGTGAGGGGGAGCCTGGGGGAAAAACCTGCCAGCCGGGATTTGATACAACTCAGCTCTTTCGGTCTTTTGAGGGAAGGCAATTTAAACGGGATTTGGATGAAAAACCCGATTGTTTTGGCGCTCTCGCTCGTGCGCGCGCTTCCCTCTCTCCCACTCCCTCGCGTCACGTGATGGCTCTATTTATTTATTTTTTTAATTAAATGACGCATAATTTCCACAGCATCTTTAATCTAGTGCAACCTAGTGGCGAGTGGAGAGAAAAATAAACGCCGGCGGGCCTTCCCGCGAGGTCCTGCCTGCCGGCGGAGTTTGTCTCGTCGACGTGGCGACCCAGGGAGCACAAAATGAAGTGTGTGCTCAGACTCGGCTGGGCACTGTCACCTACTATTAGGGGATGCTCGTGATTTCAGTTAGAAAACGTCATTTTTAAAAGCCCCGGTCCAGAGCCTGTTGTTCGTGCATGCAAACTTTCCAGGGACTGGGTGGGGAAAGCCCTGTGAAACCTGTGACTGCTTGTGTGTTAGGTGAATGGATGATGGGGGTTTGGGGGGCTTTGAGGGTTTTGGGTTTGTTTCCTGGGTGGGGGCAGGGTTGATACTTTACCATCTTTTAGCTGAAGTAATTTTTTTTTTTAAAGATTTCATGTATTTATTTGACAGAGACAGCAGGAGAGGGAACATAGCAGGGGGAGTGGGAGAAGAAGAAGGAGGCTTCCTGCTGAGCAGGGAGGGGGCCCCCCCCCCTCCGGACCCTGGAATCAGGACCTGAGCTTAAGGCAGACGCTTAAGGACTGAGCTGCCCAGGCGTCCTGAAGTAATTGGTTTTTTTTTTTTAAAGCTCAGCACGAAGGTCGTTTCTGAAACTGCCAACTGCTCGCTATTTCCTGTTGCCAATGAGAAAAATGAAACTTTATAAATCGAAACATATTTAGGATGTGCTAGCTGAATACGACCTAAAAGTTCACTCCTGAAATTTGCCAAGAAACGGATTAGTTTTGCAGACGAATAAGTAGAAATCGCCAAAAGAGTTTTGTCTTATATTGTTTTGTCCCCGCCTGAAGTCTGCAGGGTGAGCCAATTTCATTAGGCAATTTGCAGGAAGTGGGGGGAAATTTCAGGGGAAGCTGACACATCCCTGTAGACATCCTTGTAGACTCCTGTTGCAGAGGGCAAGATCAAACATGTAGCTAAAGTGTCCTTTGTGCTTGCTTTTCATTTTCCAGAAGGCAGATGAAACACACACATCATCTGTCTGCTTAGGTATTTATTACTGCTGAGTAAATCTTCATTGTGTCTGTGTGTGGGTATTATTTTCCAGGTGGGAACTAGAACAGATGAAAAACAACCCTGTGTCTAGTCTTGTGTTTTTTTTTTTGTTTGTTTTGTTTTGTTTTTTTCCCTTTCTTTCCCAAAGTACCAAACGAATATGCTTCTCTTCAGAGGAGTTTTTCTTTTTATTCCAGTTGAGTTTTGCAGGACCACAGACAGAAGTAACATAAAAAATAAAAAAGGAAACAAAGTAATTGTGGATTTTTTATTGCCTTTTTAAAAAGGTTTTTTGGTCACAAAATAATCCAGATCAGACACATTTTGTTTGACTTTGCTTGGCATTTTTTCCAAGTCCAGAGCTGTGCCTGATCTCAACAGGTTAAACACTGTAAATAAAGTCAAATCAATTCTACTAAATGGAAAGTTAATGAAAAGCCCGAATGACAGACAATTTTTAATGGAATGCAGTTTTTAGTGTTTTCTGTAGAAAACCAGTAGTCTGCTTAGGCAGACTACCCCAGCCCTTGGAAGCAATTATGAAGTGAAATGCAATTTGATACTTGTGAAAGAGTGCTTTCACATTTTTCTTAAGAAATATTTTCTTAAATACAGTCTCCGTTCATCTTACTCCTATTTATTTAATGGGCAAACGCTTTTATCAGAGAGTAGGAGTAACTTTCAGTTTTTCCCTGTCCAAATTATAATCTTCACATTTGTGGAACTAGGATGAAGCTTTATTTTTGTGCTGTTTAAGTGGCCATTTTACATTCAGTTCACCTTCTAAATTACCTAGCTGTCACTAAAGGAGTTTCTCCCACAGCAACTTCTCTTCTGCCTGTGTCCAATTTAGTGCTTTGAAATAATAAATTACAATGGAGGGACGTAAGCAAGAGAAACTGAGCTCTCTGCTAATTCATATCTAAGAGCTACAAGGAAAACACTGAATAAAGGGAGGAAAAGGTTTTAACATGCTCCAAAATTTTTTTTTCTTTTAAAGGTTTTGCCCAATAAAAGCCATTTCCTTAAATTATTCCTGAGAACTTTCATGATAATCATTTCAGTGTCCTCCCTGTTGTTTTTATGGAAAATGAAGGAAATTGTAAACGAGCTCATTTAAGTGACTTGATCAATGCCATTCAGGCAGAACTGGTAACTCATGGATTCGTTCTTCAGTTTATCTGTAAACTGGGATGGTTACTCCCTGCCCAGAAACCTCACGGAGCGGTGAGAGTAAAAAAAAGTCTGAAGATGAAAGAAAGCATCAGAGGAAAAGTTTTGAGAGGAGGGTGTGTATGATATATTAGTGTTTGTGAGCAGGATGGAAGTTTCCTGAAAGACATTTTGGTACTTAACCCTATTGATACAGATAGTGAGGCTACCTTTTGTATCTCTGAGCTTCTTCAAGAACTAGCAAGGAGTCAAAGTCAAATTAGAGAAAGGTCATTCTTAACCACGGCATGGAGGCAGGAAGGATTCTGAGAGTATGGCCATAGGCCTCAAAATAGCTAAAAATCTCTGCCTCTAGAGTAATGCTAGAGAATGAGGGTGTAGGCGTCAAACAGACCCAGGTTTGAAGCCCAGTTTGTTATTACTAATTGGGACTCCTTGGGCAACACATTTAATTTCCTGCACCTTTGTTTTCTCTCTTTATTGAGGACAATAAAATTGCTTTTCTGTGGTTCTCATCATCTGGATCTCAGCTCCATTGTCATTTCCATCTAGCAGCCTTCCCTGATCATCTGAAGTGAACCTCCTGGCCCTTTTCTCTCAAATGACCCTGTTTATTCTGAAATTATTACTTACAAGCATCTGAAATTATTTTACTCGTTCTTTCTGTTTGCTGATTTAGTGTCTTGCTTTCTTAGTAGCATAAGACATTTGAGGACTGGCATGTTTTCTGACATTTGTTGTGTTATAAGCTTGAGTGCTCAACAAATATCTGTTGGTGAACAGTTGGGATTGTGTGAGAATAAGAAAACCCCTGTCAGGGGCGCCTGGGTGGCTCAGTGGGTTAAAGCCTCTGCCTTCAGCTCAGGTCATGATCCCAGGGTCCTGGGATTGAGCCCCACATGGGGCTCTCTGCTTAGCCTGCTTCCCCCTCTCTCTCTGTTTGCCTCTCTGCCTACTTGTGATCTCTGTCTGTCAAATAAATAAATAAAATCTTAAAAATAAAAAAAATTATATATTAAAAAAACCCATGTCAAGAAGTTGGCCTTGTGTCTGACACACAACCAATGAACAAATCACAATCACTTAAGAATTGCACAGATTATATTTAACTTTAATAGGCACTGTCCTAAACGTTTTACAGACTCCAAGTTAACTCAGTTTGTCTCTGCGTAACCTTAAGGTAGAATCCTTTAATGGGCCCCCATTTTATAGATGAGGAAACTAAGTCACAGAGAGTTTAAGTCACTCGCCCAAGATCAACCAGCTAGTAGGAGTACAGCTAGAATTCAAAGCCAGGCTAGAAACCAGACCCTTACACACGAAGTTCGCTGCCTTTGAAAAAAGATAATGATGTCGAAATTTTTATTTTGGGTGCAAAGAACATGGAACATTGCTTAGCCTAAGCGGACCTGGATCTTTGTCTTTCCCTTGATGTGGGGAAAATGCGAACGATGTCGTATTTTCTTGACCAGGGTGGCCCTCGCGTCCAAGCCCGTCCCCGGATGCCCAGAGAACCGCCTGCACACTCCAAGGCGGTCCAGGTCCCTGCCCAGCCACGGGAGCCTCCCAGGCCTGGGCGGGCTCAGTGCAGCCGCGTGGCTACGCGGCGCCGGGGCCCTGGGAAAAAAGTTTCCAAACGGCGCTGCTAGGCGCTGATTGGCCGAGGCGGACGCGGTCCCGTGGCGCCGCAGCCAATAGTCGGCGCCCGCCGCGGGCGCGGGGGTGGGGGCGGTGGTCAGAGGCCCGGGCAGTGCAGTCCGCCGCTGCTGCCGCCAGTCCTCGCGGACCGAGCCGGGGTAAGTGCTGAGCTCCGGTGGCCGGTAGCTGGGACCGTCCCGGGACCGCCGCCACCACCGGGAAACTCTTTTGCCCGCCCTGGCGCCCGCCACGCCCTCGGGACCGCCGGGAGCCGCCTTGCAGGGACCCTGCCGCGCCCCTCACTCGCGCGTCTCTTCGCCGCCGCCTGTACTCCGCGGGTCCCGGGCGCGGGGCTCAAAAATCCCGCTCTCTGCAGGCTCCTTTTCTAACTTAGTGCCTTCCCACTCTTGTGTCCTAGCGCCCAGCTCCTCGCCTTTGCCAACTTTCTCTTCTAGCGCTGGCTGGTCTCCGACCAGCTGCCCTCCGCTCCCTCCATGACTTCCTCGGTCCTTCGTGCCCTCCTCGTCTCCAACCCCCGCTGCCTGGCTCTTCTGCCCTCCAGCCC
>NW_019154129.1:3309919-3435926 GCF_002288905.1 Enhydra lutris kenyoni | reverse complement strand
CCCCCCCCCCCCGTCCCGCCGCCCACTACAACGTCTAGTTCAGGCCTCTTTCCAACCCCCCCGCCCCGCATCTTGGCATCTCCCTGCCTTCGGGATCGTGTTTGGAACTCTTTCCCTCTGCTTTTCTCAGATCTCTGCGGCAGGAAGGTTCAGATTTCCCGTGACAGCACTTTGGGGAAGGATTGGATAAAGGATGAAAATGCTTACTCTACAGTTTGAATGCAGTGGTGGGGCTTCCTTGCCTCCCTGAGGTCGTGGGAAATCCCGCTATCACCTTGACACCGCTTTTTGAGAAGCTGCCCTATCTTCTCCAGTCATCTCAGGTTCTCTGCCTCCTGAGGGTCTGAGCTCCCCTGATTTCTTTGTTAAGGCTTTGTACCAGGTTGTGCCTCTTTCTACTTTTAGCCTCCAGGTCCTTTTTAACTTCCTTTCTAAAGAAACGGCCTTTACAGGGGGCACCGGGCAGAGATTTGTCATTTTCTATGCTGGTTTTGTTTCTGTATTCTTGGATAGGATGGCATTTTAGGACCCAGATAGGGTGCTTTGAAGAGCAATTGGATCCCAGTGACTGACTCCCAGAGCCACTTACCTGACCCCACCGCCACACTGGTCTTTAACCAGGTTTGAAACTTAAGTCTTTCCCCTTATTGTGTCCTTTGTGTGGGATTAGATCCTGGAAGTCTCAGGGGTGTCCCATTGGCATATTTTGTCTACCCTCTCATTTTGGATAATAGTTTCTTAACTTGGCTTATTCTGTTTAGATGTTATTTTTGTTGCCAAAGCGTGTTCTTTTGCCTTAGAACGTGTGAGCCCAGAGAGATTACACTCCCTTTCCTTACCAGCTAATTTCCTAAAGTGAGTTGGCCTGCGTACAGAAGGTTGGAGTCAGCAGCTCAGACTTTCTGCACCTGGTACCGATATAGGTGCTTTCTGTCTGCCTCTCCCAGTAGTGCGTTAGCACTTAGTAGGTATTTGGAAATATTCAAGAAGGGACAGAGGAGAGGGAAATCGCAGAAGGAAAACCTCTTTCCCTGGCATCTTTTTTTTTTTCTTTTTAAGATTTTATTTATTTGACACAGCACAAGCAAGGGGAGTGGCAGGCAGAGGGAGAGGGAAAAGCAGCCCCTCTACCTCTAGAGCAGGGTGCCAATGCAGGGCTCGATCCCAGGACCCAAGAATCATGACCTGAGCCAAAGGCAGACGCCCATCCAACAGAGCCACCCAGGCGCCCCTTTTCCTGGCATCTTGATTCAGTAGAATAAAATTATCTTGGAACAATAGCCCTCCTATTTTCTTTTCATTCTATATTTTGATCTGAATTTAAGCTTTTTAAATTTTCAAAGGCAGCATATGCTTACTATAAAAATCAATGGATATAGTAGTGTTCCCCATACAGGTTCTTATCTCAGTGTCTGCTTTATCCCCGTTTGGTACATGCTTCCAGACCCTTTTAGATTCATGCATGCATAGAGAGCGAGATGCCTTTATTTTTATTTATTTTTAAAGATTTTTACTTATTTGAGAGAGCGAGAGAGAGATTGAGAGAACTAGTAGGGGGACGGGAAGAGGGAGAAGCAGACTCCCTGCACAGCAGGGAGCCTGATGTAGGACTGCATCCCAGTATCCTGGGATCATGACCTGAGCCCAGGGCAGATGCTTAACTGACTGAGCCACCCAGGCACCCAAGAGATACCTTTATAAACAAAATTGGCACTCTTTCCTAACGTATCATGAACTTCCTTCCATATTAGTTCATATACTTCTTAACAACTGCGTAATTTTCCAAATCAGCCGTCTGTTGACAGTTGTTTTCTTCAGTTTTCCACATCCGTGAATGATGGCATACACCCTTGAGTATATGTCCTTGCATGCCTATCTAAGTATTTTTGGAGGAAGATCATTATAGCCTTTGAAAGCCCAGAGACAGAAGCCAGACTTGCTGACTCTTGACTGATTTTGCCCCTGTGATACCACTTCTGCAAAAAGTGGAGCCTGCGTCATAACCTAGGAGCTGCTGAAGCACGTGCAGACACTTGGCCCGGGTCTTTCTGTCCCCTCCCTTTCCCTTCAGCTCCTCCCTTTGTTTTGATTGGGAAGGACTGAGGTTGGCGTGGAGAAGGGTGGTGAGTTAACTCTTGATAGTTTATACGTGTCTGCTGCCTCCTGACCAGCTGTGCTGGCTTTCTTCACTCCTAGGAAAGCCAAAGGAGAATGCTTTGTTTTCTCTAGGGTTTTGAAATCAAAGGTGGGGTGGAAGATCTAAGTTATGCAAAACGGAGAAGACCTACTTTTTGAACTTTTTGCTCCCAGCTTGTTCTTTGTTGACTGCTGTGGTACATACTTTTGAGGTGCCCATTAGGTTTGTCCACAGAGCTCCTGGGGCACGATGGCCTGATGGTGTATTGAGAACACAAGCACAGAGGCAGAATGCTTATAACCTTTGTAGCACAAATGAAATAAAGGCATACAGCGCTTATTTTTAAGATAGTGGGTACAGAGTTGTATATACCGAGACCCGTGCCTGTCACAGTGTGTTTGAAAGGACTGGACCAGATGAAACGAGTGCATCTGACCTCTGAAGAGTCTCTTGGCAACCCCAAGGAGACCATGAACTTGAATTCAAAGACCCTCCAGTCACCCCTGCCCACCCTATCCCCCAACTTGCACTTGGGTCTGGTTTGCCTCTGCTGTCCACTTGCACCTCTGGAGATGGCCAAGGCGTGCAGTGTTTCTGCTCTGGCTTTTGCTTCTAAGAACCCAAGCGATGCCTCGCTTACTTTTAATAATCAAATGGCTTAAAGGGGTTAAAATTGAAGTTACTAAACACCCCGCATACGGTGGTTCAATTCAGTATGGAGAAGGAGTTTTTCCAAGCCATATTACCTGCTTTCTGTGGCAAAGAATAATGCACATTGGAACTGTGAGACATTTTCGAATGGCAAAGGAAAAAGCGTACATTTTTAAGACTGTTGTTTGAGGGGCGCCTGGGTGGCTCAGTGGGTTAAAGCCTCTGCCTTCCGCTCAGGTCATGATCCCGGGGTCCTGGGATCGAGCCCCGCAATGAGCTCTCTGCTCTGCGGAGAGCCTACTTCCTCCTCTCTCTCTGCCTGCCTCCCTGCCTACTTGTGATCTCTCTCTCTCTCTCTCTCTCTCTATATATATATCAAATAAATAAATAAATAAAACCTTTAAAAAAAAAAAAAAGACTTGTTTGAGAACAAAATGAAGTTCAGCTGTTACTTCTTCTTAGTCTATGGTCTATTTTTTCCTCTTCCCTAAGGATTGTTGTTAAAATGCAGGGAGGTTCCGGGTTGAAATGCCAGGCCTGTGGTTTTTGCCCTTTAGTGGAGGCAGCTACAGACGGCGCAGGCTGTGACAGCAGCTCAGGTCTCTGCTTAGCTTCTTGCCACCACCCCACCCAATCCCAAACCAGAACCTTCCCATCAGCGCGGTTATAACTAGAGCCTCTGGCATAATGGAAGTGCCTCCTAAAACATCTCAGATTCATTCCTTTCCTGAGGATTACGTTTTAGTCCTCACTGGCTGTGTTTTATTTAGAAAGCTTTTTTCCTAAAACTCATCTGTCCCAAGAGTGCAGTTATGAAACCCCAAGGATACTATCAGATGTTCCTTACCACGTACACCTGGGCAAGGGGCTGTTTCCAACATGGTATCCTCTCCTCCTGCCCTTTCCCACTAATGAGATGACACTCCGCTGCTGAGGGAATGTAGAGTTTTCCCCATCCTGACAAGCCTCTTAGGGATTTACAGATGTCAACTCTAAGCTAGTCTTCAGAGGTTTCTGGCTTCTTGCCTTTCTTTAACCTCACATCTCCTCCCTGCTAGTGGTCCATCTCTAGCTTCCCTTTTGCTCATTCATTCCACAAGCATTTATTGAGTTCCTGTTATACGCCAGGCACTGTTCTAGGCATTGGGATAAAAAAGCAAGATGGAGAAGGCCACTGTGCTCAACAATTGACATTCCAGTGGGGGAAGATAAAAACAAAACTCAAAATGATGAAATAAGACCAAGCAGAGGTTAATGTAGTAGTGAAGGGCTAGAGGGGATATTGGGTGGATTATTCAAATGAGGTTAATGTAGTAGTGAAGGGCTAGAGGGGATATTGGGTGGATTATTCAAATAAGGTCTCTCTAGGGAAGACATTCCAGCTGAGATCTGAATGACAAGAAGGATACCTGGGCAGAGATCTGAGGGAGAAGCATTCTGGGCAGAGAACAGCAAGTGCAAAGGTCCTGAGGTGAGAACAAGCTGGATGTTCTCAAGGAACAAAAAGAAGGCCATCTGGCTTAAACATAAACTAATGAAGGGGGTAGGGTTGGGGGATGGTTAGAAAAGTAGACAGGAACTAATTACATTGAATATTGGATATGATGTTTTCCCAAATGTCAGGAAAAGCCAGTTCACATTCATTTTCCCTAGTCCCTCAGTTTTTTACCCTTTTACACAGACTCCCGTGCCATGCAGTTGAGACCGTCCTCTATAAGGTAGTGGCCGCACGGTACTCCGTTGCATGGGTTCTTGACACTTACAGAGGCTGGTTTGGTGACTTCATATCAGATGAGTTCTGGGCTCATTAGAGCTTAAGACTTGAGCAGGGAGTACTGGACCTAAATTTCCCCTTACCCGTTGCCATGTTATTTGCTGTTCACTCTAGGTGCTCTGTTCTTTTTACTTTCAGCAAATAACATTTTTCACTGCTTACTTTAATTAGGACCCTCCATGGCAGCCATCCAACCCTAACTGGTATAGTCAAGAAAAGGAGTTGGTTATTTCTCATAACCTTAAATCAGGTATGACTGGGTCCAGGTGTTCAAATGATACCATCAGGACCCAGTGTCTCCACCTCTTGGCCCTGCTTTCCTCTGTTTTGGCTTCATTCTCTGGCAGACTCTTCCCTTGTGATGGAAAGATGATCACTGGCAGCTCCAAGCTTACTTCCTACCCTCTTACCCTAGTGGGAAGAGTTCTTCTTTCTTTTTTCTCCTAGCTTTGTGGAAATATAATTGATATAGAACGTTGTGTAAGTTTAAGGTCTCTAACATGATGGTTTGATAAATGCATATATTATGAAACCATTAACACAGTAAGGTTCATTAACACTTCCAGAGTGTCTCTCTTGATGACTCTGCAAAAGCCCTAGGCCTGGACACTGGTTTGCTCAGCTCTAGGTAGGGTCACCCCTGAACCATTCACTGGCCTCGTTTGAATTAGACCCGTCCTGTTATTGGCTTGGCTTGGGTTCAGCCCACCTCTGAGCCATCCCTTCTGTAATGGGTCTCCTCCTAGATGCTGGTGTCAGTAGATCTGAATCACATGGAGTGAATGGCGGGTTGGTTTCCCTGAGATTGGAGTGGTGGGACAGAAATATGGAAGAAGAAATGCTGGACTGGAAAAAGATCGACAAATGAACAGCTTTCTACTCTTTCCAGCTTCTGTGCGCCCATCCAGCTTTCAGAGAAACTCTGTTCCCCAGAAGGGGATGGGTGGGGCACATGGCATGTTGTCTCTGAATGAGAGAAGGGAGAGAAATCAGGAAGGAGAGATGTGAGTATAGGTACTAGCACATCCAATTATCAAAAAGGGCAGTGCTTAAATATAAGTATAATTGTTTGATTTTTTTTTTTTAACCAGGGATCCAGAAGTTGGTGATTGTGTCCATGTCCACACTAACATATTTAGCTGAATGAATCATGTTTGTAGTCAAAAATATAGCTTGTTATGGGGCGCCTGGGTGGCTCAGTCAGTTAAGCATCCAACTTTTGATTTAGGCTCAGGTTGTGATTCACGGTCCTGAGATCAAGCCCTGTGCTCTGAGCTGGAGTGGGCTTAAGATTCTCTCCCTCTGTGCCCCCCCACCCCCCCCTCAAAAAACCAAAACAGCTTGTTAATGCCGTGCAAAGTGAGGGGTTACTTTCATTCTTTCGTTCCTAAGGACACCAGATGGTGAGCTCCCTTGAGGGAAGGAAGGGACCTTGAAGATATCTCATTTGAACTTTTGACAAGCTCAGAGCCTTAAGTTCAGAGAATAAGCTGTTATTCTGAGAGGCTCTATCAGTGGGGAGTCTGTAAACTGCCCTCTGTTCCTAGAGATCCATTCCCCAGTCTGCTCTGGATCTCTCCAAGTCCTCAGAGCCAATTCCCACCCCCTGCCCTCTAGCTACTGTCCTGTTTGTCTGCTTTTCACACCCAGCTCTCCAAAATTTCCTCTACTTCCTCTTCTTCACCTCCTCAAAACTCCTCCGCCCAATTTATTCCTCCTCCCCACTCCACTGTGTTGAAACTACTCTTGCTCACATCACCAGTGACCGACATTTGGCTGAGTCTCCTGGGTATTTTCCAGTCCTTATCTTAGTTTCTGTGTTATATCATGGCTACGGTGGACCGGTGCTTCTTTTCCCCATGACACCGTCTTTCTACTCCCAGGACAGCTCACGGTCTTGTCTTCTTGTCTCTTCATTTCTCTCCTGTCTCCTTAGATGACTGTTTCTTTCTTGGCCTACCAGCCAAACATTGGCATTCCTCAGAGTTCCATAAATAGTCCTTACTAGATTTTCCAGCAGTTCCATCACAAGAAAGAGGGAAGAAACAGCTACAGGCTCCCGACTCTTATATTTGTATCAGCCCAGAATTCACCCCTGAGTTTCAGCCCTCTTGTTGCTTCTTCGTGTGTCACTGGCATGTCAAACTATCCCAAACTGGGCTCATTATCCTCTCACCCCAAAGACTTTCTGTTCTCCTGATGGTGGGGATGGTCATGGCACCAGTTGTCTAAACCATAATCCCAGGAGAGGTCTTCCCCTCCTTTTTTTTTCCTTGCCCTCCTTCCCCAAATGAATAACATCTGGGTAGCTTTATGTATTCATGAACTTGAGGGTGGGCTGTATTTTGGCTGGGCTTGGTTCCAGTTTTTGGCAACGTTTTATCATTTAATGCAACATAAAATTCAGAAAGGTGCCCTCCCCCTCATTGAAGAGGAGCTCTTTTACCAGACATGGGTAATAATGTTAAAGCTTTCTCTCCTAGACACCATGCCACAAGAAGAGTGAGCTCTTGCTGTTTTCACCATGGAGGAGTCGGGAAAGACTTTCAGCTCTGGGGAGGAAGAGGCAAACTACTGGAAAGATATGGCTATGACCTACAAGCAAAGGTCAGTCTTCCAAAGTCCACCCTGCTTTTTCTTCCCGTCGTGGTGGCAGCCACGATTCATTTGGGGGCCTCGTAGGCGACAAGCACTCCAAAGGACTTGACACGCATTCCATCCGTTAAATCTCAAAATTGCCTTGTGAGGAAACCATTATCACCCCATTTTGCAAACAAGGAACTGAGCCTCAGGGAAGGCCAGTAACTTGCCCAAGGAGGTCACACCAGCCTGTAAGCTGCTGGGCTAGAATGTGAGCGCCAAAGCCTCTGGTCCTAAGAAACTGGTGTGTTCCTGCCCATCCTATTTCCTGGCAGGGTTTCATCCATTATGGGTGCCCTATCTGGTCAGTCCCTGTGCCTGACCATATGGGTTGTTGCAGATTATAATTGTGAAACCAGCGATTCAGTGTCCCTATCTGGGAGTAGAGAGAGAGAGAGAGAGAGTGTATGTGTGCGCGCGCACGCGGACAGCACTGTTTCTTTTTATTTCTCATGGACTCTTATACTGTCCATGTGGAGGTCTTATTCCAGTCCCTTTCATTTCCTTATTCGTAATTGGACTTAAAGATAACTCAGGTTTAGTACTTTTTTTTTTTTTTAAGATTTTATTTATTTATTTGACAGAGATCACAAGCAGGCAGAGAGGCAGGCAGAGAGAGGGAGGAAGTAGGCTCCTTGCTGAGCAGAGAGCCTAATGCAGGGCTCGATCCCAGGACCCTGAGGTCATGACCTGAGCTGAAGGCAGAGGCTTTACCCACTGAGCCACGCAGGCGCCCCAGGTTTAGTATTTAAAAAAAAAAAAAAAGTTGCTTGACTTTTGAGGATTGAGGGACCGGATCTGGGTGTCTGGAGTTGGCCAGGGGCACACTGTAGTGGTGGGATAAGCACACATTTATATGAGGCCCAATTCCTGCTTACAAGTAAATCTGCGGAGGGTACACAGTCCCAAGTATATTTACCCCACGTTGAGTTCAAAAACAAAATATATTGAATGAATGAGCGGGAATGAATTGGTAAAGAAATGGCTTTGGAGATCGGCAGCCCTGGGTTCAGGCGCGAGCTCCGCTGCTGACTCACATCAGAAGACCTTGAGACAAGTTTTTTTTTGTTTTTTTGTTTTTTAAAGATTTTATTTATTTATTTATTTGACAGACAGAGATCACAAGTAGGCAGAGAGGCAGGCAGAGAGAGAGGAGGAAGCAGGCTCCCTGCCGAGCAGAGAGCCTGATGTGGGGCTCGATCCCAGGACCCTGGGATCATGACCCGAGCCGAAGGCAGAGGCTTTAACCCACTGAGCCACCCAGGCGCCCCAAGACAAGTCATACCTGTAAAATGAGGGGAAGGCTAGTTTCTGCCTGGAAAGGGGCTGGAAAACCAGCGAATCCATGCCTCACCCTCGACAGCCCAGGGAGGTGCTCAGTACATGATCGCCTAACTCGTCTGGGACTCCCGCAGGGCAGAGAACACGCAGGAGGAGCTCCGAGAATTCCAGGAGGGCAGCCGCGAATACGAAGCCGAACTGGAGACGCAGCTGCAGCAGATCGAAACCAGGAACAGGGACCTCCTGTCGGAAAATAACCGCCTCCGCATGGAGCTGGAGACCATCAAGGTGAGGGGGCACAGAGGGCAGGTCCAGGGACGCTTCCAGCATGGCGTGTGAGCCTGGGAAAGCGAGCCCGGCCGTGCAAGGGGCTGTGGCCAGCCCCGGGCGCACTCCCTGCTCCCTCTAGGCCTGCTGGGTGGAAGTGGTGCCGGAAATCTTTTCTGTACCCATTGGGAGGAGCTCTGTGACAAGCAAGTCACACCCGTGTCCCCACGGTCATCCTTGGCTGTCTACCGCACCCCCAGCAGGCCGGTGAAAGCCAGAGTATGGAGTGTCCCTGGATTTGCTGACCTTCAGGTTATATAAAGTCCAGATTATGCTGCCCAGTGTGGTAGCCCCCAAGCTACTAGGGAAGAAGAACCAAGGGCCAGGTTTGGTGGGTAGTGGAAGCAGATGTGCTCCTAGCGTTCTGGAAGCTTTGTGAGGAAGACAAAGCTAACCCCAAAAGAACTTAAAGAAAAGATGCTCAATTACACAGTACTGATCGAGAGATGCTTCTGCAAGAAGTGTCTCCATGAGCTGGAGACAGCTTCATGGGGAAGCTGGGAGGGATTTGAACTGGTGCTTGAAGGTAAGAGGAGTGTGTGTGCACGTGCACAGGTCCCCAGCAGGTTGGGGCAGAGGGGTTAGTGAAGAGTTAATCCGGACCTTCTGTAGACCGAGACAAGAATGGATGTCTAGCAGACCTGAGCATCCTGGCTTTAGTCACAGCTGGGAAAAAGTGGGATCCACAGTGGATTGGGAATTGAGAGATGGGAGGGGCAGAGGAAAAATCCCAAAGACATCAGAAGCTGAGCAGTGGAGTGTAAGCTTTTCATGTCATAGACCGCAGAGCCCACACTGGACATGTGCAGGTCTGACCCACTGACATTTTTTGCTTAGCCTTCTGTGGCTTTTAGTCAATGTTCTATCATGACAGTTATCAAGCACACTGCAAGGTTGAAAGAATTTTCGAGGGACCACCTGTATATCTACCACCTAGGCTCTGCCAATAACCTTTGCCATACTTTTTTTTTTTTTTTTTGCCATAATTGATTTTTATTTCCTGTTTCTCCATCCATCAATCTGGTTTTCTAATGCATTTCAAAGTGACTTGCAGACAGCTGCATGCTTCTCTGTAAATACTTCAGCTTGCGGTTACTAAATAGAGTTGAGGGTTTGTTTAACAGTTTATTCTTTTGATAGTAAAACTGATATCTGTAGTGTTTTTTAAAGATTTTATTTAGAGAGTTCCCATGTGAGCTGGGGGAGGGGTGGAGGGAGACTCTCAAGCCCACTTCACCCTGAGTACAGAACCCCACGTGGGGCTCGATCTCAGGACCCTGAGGTCATGACCTGAGCCAAAATCAAGAATTGGATGCTTAACCAACGGAGCCACCCAGGCGCCCCTAGTGTTTAAGCAGTTAATATTCAAAGTTGTGAGTCTTCGTATAAAAATCTGGATTTCTGACTTTCCTTAAGAATCAGCATGCCAGGCCTACATTCTTCTACACCAGTGAAAAGCCAGGAGCAGTGGTTGAGTCGGAGCAAGCATTCACCAGCCCGTCCCAGTCCCCACTACTGTCCCCCCACCTCCATCCCTGACACAGAGGGATAAGTGCCCTTTGCTTTATCCCTACACCTGGCCCGTGCCTCTCTCTTTTTTTTTTTAAGATTTTATTTATTTATTTATTTGTCAGAGAGAGAGAGCGCGAGCACACAAGTAGGCAGAGAGGCAGGCAGAGGTGGAGAGAGAAGCAGGCTCCCCACTGAGCAGAGAGCCTGATGTGAGACTCGATCCCAGACCCTGGGATCATGACCTGAGCCGAAGGCAGCGGCTTAACCTACTGAGCCACCCAGGCATCCCCGTGCCACTCGTTTTGTGGACAGCCCAACCCCTGCCACAGGCACTGAGGAGTCCTCATGCTTAACTTGAAGGGGACTCAGGGAGTGGAAGCTGTGTGGAAGGCAGATGGGCGGTATGAACCACAGTCGGGAGCGGGACTGGGCCTCCACAGAGGCAGACCCCCGTCAAGCAATGATGAAGTATGGGTGCCTGGGTGGCTCAGTGGGTTAAAGCCTCTGCCTTCAGCTCAGGTCATGATCCCAGGGTCCTGGGATCAAACCCCACATTGGGCTCTCTGCTCAGCAGGGAGCCTGCTTCCTCCTCTCTCTCTGCCTGCCTCTCTGCCTACTTGTGATCTCTGTCAAATAAATAAAATCTTAAAAAAAAAAAAAAAAGCAATGATGAAGTAACTGCTTTAAAACCAAGCCCTTGAACCTGCAAACGCCTCTTCATGACAACCGCCTGACAGATGCCGGAGATGCAGAGCACAGAGCAGGAGAAGGAAGAGAAATGTCCAAGGGAACAGAACTGCCACCGGGGCACCTGGCTGGCTTCATTGTTGGAGCGTGCAACTCAGGGTCTTGGGGTTGTGAGTTCGAGCCTGAGATTACTTTAAAAAGTAATTTAAATTTAAAAGTAATTTTAAATTTAAATTTAAAAAAGTAATTTTGAGCCCCAGATTACTTTGAAAAATAGATAAACTGCCACCAGCAAATGTGTGTCAGTCACCTCAGAGAAATGTTCTCCACGGAGCCTTCTTGACAACTGGCTTATTCATCTCAAGTTGAATGAGAAGGCCTTTAAAGGATCAAACAGAGCATCTGTTGATGCCTCCATCAGCTGACCGCTTATTAGAATTAGCCCCAAATGAAAGCACAATATTGAGCAACGGCTTTTCATGTCCACAAGTTCAAAGGCCATCATTTGAATCTTTATGCTGGCGGAGAAGCCCGTTAACTGCATCATCTTGGAAACTGCATCTGAATTGGGGTTAATGACAGTGGCTCCCCGGCGCTCCTGTTTTGTTTGGAGAGATAACCAGAGAAAGGGTGTGAGGCCCTCAGAGCCAGCCCTGGGAACTGGTCCTTGCATGGGGCTTGGTCGGCCCCTTCCTTGCCGGAGAGGAGTCGCTTGCTCTGCTCATGGCCAGGAAACAGAGCATCAGAGGGGACGGAGCAGGGTGAATATGTGGCATGCCCTCCCTGTCCCCACCCTGTAAATGATCTGCTTGTTCTGTGGGAGCTCTTCTCACGGTGCTCTCACCACGCCTCTCTGGCCCGGGCACCATTATGTCATTCTCCCCCTACATCCCGACTGTTTTCTAGCAACGCCTGTGTTTACTCGATTGAGGAAAGAAGAGTGTGTCTGTTTTTCAAGCTTCCTTTCTTTATTTTATTTTATTTATTTGACAGCACAAGTAGGCAGAGCGGCAGGCAGTGGGAGAGGGAGAAGCAGCCTCTCTGCTGAGCAGGGAGCCTGATGTGGGGCTCAATCCCAGGACCCTAAGATCATGACCTGAGCCAAAGGCAGCTGCTTAACCAACTGAGCCACCCAAGCACACTGTTTTGTTTTGTGTGTGTGTGTGTGTGTGTGTGTGTGTGTTGTTTGTTTTTTTTTTTTAATTTTAATTTTTAAGTAATCTCCACACCCAATGTGGGGCTCGAACTCACAACCCTAAGATGAAGGGTCACATACTCTACCAACTGAGCCAGCCAGCTGCCCTCAAACTTTCTAATTAGACTTTGGGCCTTTCCTGTGGAACATGTTTCGTGTGTAGGTGAAGGGAAAGCAGTGAGGGTGTTTGGTGAAGGAAGGTGGTTTGAAAGAGTAGCCAGAGCAGAATGTGTGTGTGCGTGTATATATGCGTGTGTACACGTGTGTGTGTGCGATCGATACCTGTGTGGCCCGGGAGGAGATGTTTGAGGGCAGTTTAGCACAGTTGTTTAATGAGCTCTAGCCCCAGGGGCCCAGATTAGATCTTGGCTCAGTCATTTGCTACCAAATAACTTTGGGCTAATGAAGTAGCCTCAGTTCACATCTCTGAAGTAGCATTAAATGAGCCAACCCGAGTATTATCCTGAGCCCAGGAGCTGGCCCAGAGTAAGTAAGCGTGCAATGAACGAATGTTAGCTGGCTGAAACTGGGCAGTGACAGATCGTGACGTCATCTGACCCTTCCTCACCTTGGAAAGTACTAGTCAGATCATACCAAGCTCTCTTGATAATTAATAACAGGTTGTGGGTTTTGTTTTGTTTCCTTCCTTCCTTCTCCCAAAGGTCCAGAAGTCCTCTTTAACTCCCCCATGCTGCAGGGAGCGTGTCGTCGGTCACAAAGTTAGAACAGTTGTCAGACTAAGTACATGGTTTCCTGCTCTTAGGGCGAGGCACAAGCCACCAAAGTTATTGTGATTCCTGATACGCAATCCGGGGATGTCACGGGAAGTGGGTCTGTGTTGCCCTTGTGGATGAGGCGTGGAGAGGTCTATGTGGCTTCCCATGGCTGTGGACACCTTGAGCGAAGTAATTATGTTGAAGATTGTTGGGGGCTTCTTCACACCCAGAGGCTGCAGGGACCAATTTTGGGAGGGGGCCGGGTATAAGATGCTTGTGGGCCAGAAGGCAGGAAGCACTTGGGACATAACGACTTTGAATGGTGGCCCCTCGTTCTTGCCATCTGCCCTCCCTCGCTTCAGAGTCCATGACTGTGGAGAGAAGGTTCTACTGGCTGAGGTTAGTCGTGTGTCCTGGCTCTGGTGGGAGGCTGCGAGAATGTCTGGAGCCTCCTTAGTGTGATACGAAGACCATTCCCATAAAGCTCCTAAGATAAGGGAGAGCTAGAGCCGCTAAAGAAATCGGTGCAGCCGTCATGCACCCAGGGAGGGTCGGACGCTCACGAGCTCACAACAACAGTGTCCGCTGCAACAGAGGAGCGTCCGTTCCAGGATTAATCCCTCAGTATTTCGAAGAAGTGACAGGGAAAGGAGATAAGCACAGCTTATGAGAAGTCTTAAATCCCACGCTCAGGGTCGATTTTGTCCTCCAGGAGAAGTTTGAAACGCAGCACTCGGAAGGCTACCGGCAGATCTCAGCCTTGGAAGATGACCTTGCCCAGACCAAAGCAATTAAGGATCAACTTCAGAAATACATCCGAGAGCTGGAGCAAGCAAACGATGACTTGGAAAGAGCAAAACGGTACGTCGGGAAGGAGAGGACAGGTTCGGGGCTGCACTTGTGTGGCCGTCAGCAGATGAATGTCAGGAGGCGGCGTTTGGGCTAAGACCGGGGGACGCGGAGACATCATCCAGGGAAGGGTATGAGGTGAGAACATCCCAGGCAGAAGGACAAGCATGTGCTCCACACTGCCCTAAGGTCAACGTGCACAGAGAACAGGATTTTTTTTTTTTTAAGATTTTATTTATTTGGGCAAGAACAAACAATAAAGCTTTTTGCAGCAAAAAAATAAATCTTTTTGCAGCCAAACAAAAAATTTTATTTATTCGAGAGAGAGTGAGCATGAGCAGAGGAGCGGGACAGAGGCAGAGGGAGAAGGAGATGCCCTCCTGAGCAGGGAGCCCGACGTGGGGCTTGAACTCAGGACCCCAGGACCATGACCCAAGCTGAAAGGCCGACACTTAACCGACTGAGCCGCCCAGGCACCCCAAGAACAGGATTTCTGGATTTCTTAAATTGACGTTCTTTTGTTCAGCAGAATACTAACAATTGTAACTAACATTTATTGAATAACTACTCTGTGCCAGGCCCCCTTTTTTTGTTCAATGAAAACACTTTAAAAATTAGATATAAATTGGGGCACCTGGGTGGCTCTGTGGGTTAAAGCCTCTGCCTTCGGCTCAGGTCATGGTCTCAGGGTCCTGGGATCGAGCCCCACATTGGGCTCTCGGCTCAGCGGGGAGCCTGCTTCCCTCTCTCTCTCTGCCTGCCTCTCTGCCTACTTGTGACCTTTGTCTGTCAAATAAATAAAAACCTTAAAAAAAAATAGATATAAATTACTTATAGTAGTATGTACAGATTTTAAGCATACAGTTCCATCATTTTAGGCAAATTGTGTCTATGTTCATTGCATGCTCTTGTTAAGATATGGAACCTTTGTGTTGCCCCCATAGTCCCCTGTGTTCCTGTTAATAATAATATTATTACTAGTTTAAATAGGCTTCACACCCAGCATGGAGCCCAGTGCGGGGTTTGAACTCAGAACCCTGAGATCAAGGCCTGGGCTGAGATCAAGAGTCAAACGCTCAACCAACCGAGCCCCCCAGGTGCCCCATCCCCTGCATTATTTTTTAGGGGTTGCTTTGGGATCATAGCATACACTTCGTCGTACCACTTCCTATAAATTACAACAGCCTTGCAGTCTTACAGTTTCATTTTTATTATCCTTGAACTTTCTGCTATACCCATAATACTGTTAAGTCTACAAATGCTGTGGATTCCACAATATGTTGCTATAATTTTTGCTTTTTTATTTTTTAAAGATTTTACTTATTTATTAGACAGAGATCACAAGTAGGCAGAGAGGCAGGCAGAGAGAGAGAGGGGGAAGCAGGCTCCCCAGTGAGCAGAGAGCCCTATGCGGGGCTCGATCCCAGGACCCTGGGATCATGACCTGAGCTGAAAGCAGAGGCTTTAATGCACTGAGCCACCCAGGTGCCCCCTCATTCTGGATTCTTTATTTTGGTGGAGTGTACGATTTATGAATTACTATACTAATACCGTAATGACTTGATTACCATGACTTTGTAGTATATTCACAAACTACTGGGCATACCATCGTTTTCACCTGTGTTTCTTTGATCAAAGCAAGTCACATGGCCAAAGTCAGGAGGTGGGACAGTACATTCCAAGCACAGTGAGGCCGTGGCAAGGATGTGGGTGTAGGACCCGTGAAGAATAAGGACCATTAATGCAGTCTACCATGAAGACAGAGTACATTCATGGGTTCCAAAATAATATACAAAGAGTAGAGGTTTTTTTATGCAAATTCAAGCAAATAAAATTGAAAATTCATCTTTATCTCCTCCCCAAAGAGCAAATAAAAATGAAAATTTATCTTACCCTCCCCTTCCCGCAAAGAGCATTCTGTACACGCCATTGTACATCTTCTTTCACATAACAGTACATCTTGGAGATCTTTCAGGACACAGAGCATTCTTTGTTCTTTTTTTCCCCAAGTGCATAATATTCTATTGTATGGTTGGTGTTGCATAGTACATAATAATTTATTTATCCAGTCCCCTGTGGATGGATGTCTGCTACATTCGCATTCTTGGGCAGGGATAAGCATTGCTGTAATGAATTCTAAATGTGGCTTGCCCAGATTTTATCTGTAACATCAGTGCCCACAAGTGAAACTGCTGGGTCTAGCGATAGATGCATATGTGATTTTGGTAGTTTTTGCCCATTTGTTCTTTTTGTGGTTGTATCACTTTACATTCCCAGCAGGTATGTATGTAAATTCCTCTTTTCCAAATAACTTCACTAACAGAGTGGTTTTCAAACTTTGCATTTCCGCAGTCTAGTAAGTGACCAATGGGTAGTTTCTCAGTTACAAGTTACAGTGTTACAAGTTACTCAGTTACAAGTAACAGTCAGTTACAAGTGACATTGATTCCTTTTCCTAATTTAAGAACTGTTTTCTTTTTCTATGAACTCTTTATCTTTGCCTATTTTTCATTTCGGTTGCTTTTTTTCATTTCTAGGGGATCGTTCTATATTCGTGATACGAATTGAAAATACTTGGCATTTACGTTTGTCTTCTGGCTTTGTTGTAGTATATGTTACTGGGAAAGGTGATTTGATTTCTCTGTAATGAGACGTTATCAGTCAGTTGGGAGGGCTTTCTGCAGTCCAAGGTTTGTAAAGCCTTTAGTCTGTGCTTCCTTTTTCTTCTCTTCCATTTCTTTATATTTTTTAAAATTAAAGGCGTATTGGATTGGCATTCTGGCCAAATGCTGAATCGTTTGGTGTTAAAATCAGAGGAGGTAGAAGGGAGGCCCAGATCTTCATTATAGAATGCATAAAGTTCTGGAATATTGCAATTTTATTAAAAAATATAAAAACCTGATACTTTATTGTAAAATTTTAAAAAATTTTTTAATTTTTAATTTAATTTAAAAATTATTTTAATTTTTAATTAATTAATTAATTAAATTTTAATTTAAAAATTAAAAAAAATTGATAGTAATATTTTGAAAATTTGACCAAATACTTCAAGAACAATAATTTCTCGGCCTTACCAGGTATTTGCTTGCTACAGCTATTCCCCTGTACATCTGTAAAACGAAATGACTGACTTTTAGTTAGGGGATAAACTTGAAAGACTCAGGGCCTCATTGGAAGTAACTAAAATTAAATACATTCCTTAAAGGTTATTTTTTGTTTAATATATGAAAGCTAAGGTACGGAAAAGTTGTACCAAGATTAACATTGATTTTATCTAACTTTACTGTTCTATGTGTTATGGTAATATAGACATTTCCAGAAAACTTGTGATAAAAACACACCATCATATTCACCACCATAACCATTTTTTAAAAGATTTTATTTATTTATTTGACAGAGGGAGAGCACAAGCAGGGGGAACAGCAGGGTGAGAGGGAGATGCAGACTCCCTGCGAAGCAGAAGGCCTGATGCGGGGCTCAATCCCAGGACCCTGAGATCATGACCTGAGCTGAAGGCAGATGCCTGACTGACTGAGCCAGCCGGGTGCCCCAGCCAGTGTTAAGTGTACAGTTGAGTAGCATTAAGTGTGTACATATTATTGTGCAACAGCTCTCCACACCTTTGTCATCCTGCAACATTGCGACTTGCACCCACTAAGCACTAAATCCTCTTCTGTCCTCCCTCCGGCCCTTGGTAATCCCCTTTCTGCTTTCTGTGATTTTTCACTACTGTGGATACTCTGTAGGAGTGGATCCTGCAGTATTTGTCTTCTTGTGGGACAAATTATTTTCTTAGCCTAGTGCCCCTGAGACTCACCCATGTTGTAGCGTGCAACAGGATTTCCTTTTCTTTTTTAAGGGTGCATAATATTCCTATGTATGTAGAGTGGACCCAATGCAGGTTTGAACTGCATGGGTCCACTCACATAGGCAATTTTTTTTCAATAGATGTAGTGTAGTACTATAAATGTATTTTGTCTTACAATTTACTTAATAGCATTTTCTTTAGCTTACTCTATTGTAGAGTACAGTATGTAATACATACGGCATAACTATTATGTGTTAATCAACTGTTCATGTTGTCGGTAAGGCTTTTGGTTGATTGTAGGCAATTAGTAGTTAATTTTTCAGAGTCGAGAGTTATACGCAGATTTTTGACTATGTGAGGGGTCGGCGCCCATTGCCCCTGCGTTGTTCAAAAGTCAACCATATATACCACATTCTCTTGATCCCTGTATCTGTTCGTGGATATTGGGGTCAATTCTGCTTCTTTGTTGTGAATGATGCTTTTATGCACACGAGAGTACAAATATCTCTTTGAGATCCTGCTTTCACTTCTTGCGAATATACGTCCAGCAGTGTGATCGCTAGATCCTACTGGTAAATGGAATTTACATGTAAATTTAACATACATGGTAAATGGAATTACCATTCCATTTTTTTTTTTTTAAAGATTTATTTATGTATTTGCGAGAGAGAGCAGGCAGGAGGGGCAGAGGTTAGACAAAGGAGTCCTTAGCAGACTCCACTCTAAGCACAGAGCCTGACGCAGGGCTCGATCTCCTAACTCTGAGATCACAACCTGAGCCGAAAAACCACAAGTCATTTGCCCAGCTGACTGAGCCACCCAGGGGCCCCTCCATCTTTTTTTTTTTTTTTTTTAAGATTTTTAATTTTTATTTATTTGACAAAGAGAGATCACAAGTAAGCAAAGAAGCAGGCTCCCTGCCGAGCAGAAAGCCCAATGTGGGACTCCATCCTAGAACCCTGGGATCATGACCTGAGCCGAAGGCAGAGGCTTTAACCCACTGAGCCACCCAGGCGCCCCATGGGCCGCTCCATCTTTAAGTTTTTAAGGTACCTCCACAACTGTTTTCGTAATGACCCACCATTTCACCTTCTCACAGGCAGTGAACAAAAGCTCCAACATTTCCAGTGTCCGCTGGTTCTTCTTGTTTACTGTTCTTTTGGCTCTGGCCACTCTGATGCATGGGGGTGGTCCGTAGATTTTTAAAGCGTTTATTGGCTCAAAAAGAATGTTCTTAGTTATCTACCAAACGTATTTCTTAATAGTCACCTTTACCGAAAATCTAGCTCTTTTCCAGTTCTCAGTAATGGTATAGGAGATTACCAGTTTGCAGACTGGGTACACAGCATTTTCCTGTTCTGATAAATACACTTTTAATATGTCAGTTGACAGAATCTTAACAAAAGAAGCACATGAAGCCATTTTCACCCCGGTTACAGCCACAGGATGCTTACCTTTCTTGGAGAGCCAATATTCCCACAGTGACAGCACATCTAAGTGCCGTGCCCCGCTGGTATTACCAGTGCTGACTGTATAATCATGTATGGTCATGATGAGGATCGATCCGCATCGGTTCAGAAACTCCGTTAAGGGGGTGGGTGGCTCAGTGGGTTAGGCCGCTGCCGTCAGCTCAGGTCATGATCCTGAGGTCCTGGGATCGAGCCCCACATCAGGTAAATGGAATTTACATGTAAATTTAACATACATGGTAAATGGAATTACCATTCCATACCAGCCCCACATGCTCAGCAGGGAGCCTGCTTCCTTCCTTTCTCTGCCTGCCTCTCTGACTACTTGTGATCTCTGTCTGTCAAATAAATAAATGCAATCTTAAAAAAAAAAAGAAAAAAAAGAAACTCTGTTAAGTTGGTCCATAGTTCTCTGGCATTCCGGAAGCCAGTAATAGATTCTGACCAAATACAGAGGTGTTGAAACGTTTGATTCAATTTATCTTGGGGTGTAGTATGATGTATGGAGCCAATGCTAATTTTTTCTGGGTGGTTATTTAGTAGACTCCAAACCTGGAATTGAGCCAACCATCTCTCTCTTTCTTTGTTTCTGTCTTTTTTTTTTTTTTTTAAGATTTCATTTATTTATTTGACAGAGATCACAAGTAGGCAGAGAGGGGGCGGGGCTCGATCCCAGGACCCTGGGATCATGACCCAAGCTGAAGGCAGAGGCTTTAACCCACTGAGCAACCCAGGCGCCCCTGTCTTTCTTTTTTAAGAGTTTATTTATTTATTAGAGAGAGCGGGCAAAACCAGGGGGAGGGGTAGAGGGAGAAGCAGACTCCCCGCTGAGCGAGGAGCCTGATTGCAGGGCTCGATCCCAGGACCCTGAGATCATGACCTGAACCGAAGGCAGAGGCTTAACCCACTGAGCCACCAAGGTTCCCCTGAATCAACCATCTTTTCATCAATGTTTGCAGTGTCGCTTTTATCATAAATTAAGTTCTCCTCTCTATTTGGATGTATTTCTGGATCTTGGGGTCTTCCCAGTCTGCCCCCATAATTGTTAAATGCCACACCACCTCAACTCTCCGTTGAGGATTTACGACAGTGTGTTCTTTATATCCGGGAGAGCTCTTCTCGCTTTTTCAGAGTGCTTCTGGCCTTTCTTACTTTATTTAATTTTTTTTATTTTTTTTTAAAGATTTTATTTATTTATTTGACAGAGAGAGATCACAGTAGACAGAGGCAGGCAGAGAGAGAGAGAGAGAGAGAGAGAGGGAAGCAGGCTCCCTGCTGAGCAGAGAGCCCGACGCGGGACTCGATCCCAGGATCCTGAGATCATGACCTGAGCCGAAGGCAGTGGCTTAACCCACTGAGCCACCCAGGCGCCCTATTTAATTTTTTTTAAAGAGTTTTATTTATTTATTTGACAGATATCCCAAGTAGGCAGAGAGGCAGGCAGAGAGAGGGGCGGGGGGAAGCAGGCTCCCTGCTGAGCAGAGAGCCCGTTGTGGGGCTCGATCCCAGGACCCCAGGATCATGACCTGAGCCAAAGGCAGAGGCTTTAACCCACTGAGCCACCCAGGCGCCCCATTCCTATTTTATTATCACATGCTCTTCTTCATCAGACCCCTGTGCTACTGTCCCCAATGAAAACCTATTAATATTTTGGCTAGGATGTTGAACTATCCGGTAACTTAATGGAGAATGGATTTCTTTGTAATGTTGGGTCTTTCTCTTCACAAACACCATACATCTACATTTCACCAAGACTTCTGTGCCCTGTGGTAAAATCCTACATTTTTTGCTGTTACATGAGTTGCTACGCATTTTATCTTTTTCATTTGTTGTTTGACATGTCAGGCCTTTAGGGTGATTTTAACTGATTCCAGTATTATGCGCCTAAATGTCATTCCTTTGTTGTTTTTATTTAAGCACTTTTGGTAACTTTATTTTTCTTTGAAGACCCTTTGAGGGGGAGGATAGGAGCACAATTCAGTCTGGACACAGCAGGATGTGTTGCATGGATGAATTCATGAACTGATCCTTACTTTGCGATTGCGGGACCAGCAGTTAAGGTTAAGATTAAGGTTAAGCTGCCTAAGAACCGTTATTAGCTGGTCTTACGTTGAAGAGCCAGGTTTTCTGGGGCTCTGCTCCAAACATACACTTCCAACCACCTTGAGATAACAATTAACAGCATGTTAAAGTTCTTCTGAAGGCAAACACAGGGTCAGTAATAAAAATTGCTGGCATTGGGGCACCTGGATGGCTCAATCATTAAGTGCCTGCTTTTGGCTCAGGTCATGATCCCAGGGTCCTGGGTTTGAGCCCCACATTGGGCTCCCTGCTCAGCAGGAAGCCTTCTTCTCCTTCTCCCACTCCCCCTGCTTGTGTTCCTTCTCTTGCTCTGTCTCTCTCTCTGTCAAATAAATAAATAAAATCCTTAAGGAAAAAAATACTGCTGGCATTTATTGAGGACTCATGTGCGAAACATCTGTTGGTGGCTTCATGTATTACTTGCCCTCTGACACCCCCACCAGCACGCGAAGGTGCTGTGACTTACCCTTGCTTTGCACGTAAGGCAACTGTGTGGGCAAGCCACCTGCTCTGTGCCTCAGAGTTAGACACATTTCTTTATTACAGTACTTCTCAGTGCCTTTAACAGCAGTCCAGTGAAATGTCTATACTGGTCACAAGAGGAAGTGGTTTTTAGGAGGGCAGCTGGGCATTTTGATTTGTTTAAGGTAACTGAAAAATTAAAGATGGGCTCTTCCCCCTGTTTAAATGTACATTATTAAGTTGTGTATGGATTTTAGTAGGATATTCTGAATACCGATTTGCACTGTGAGTCTCCAAGGGAGGATTTGCTGCTTTTGGCATTTGACTGGGGCTCTCTGTGTCATCCTAAAAAGGCACTGGCTCATTGCTAAGTGCTATATGGACATTTGTCATTTAATCCCCAGGACAGCTTTGTGTACCCCGAGAGCTAAGATGATTCCCATTCTGCAGGCAAAGAGTCTGGGTCCTGGAAGGTTAAGGTGCTTGTTCAGGTCCATGATGTCTAGGAAGTGCCCGTGCTGGGACTCCTGCCCCCTGCCGTGTCTGGCCTTTCTTCTCTGCCAGATCTGTAGGCACCAAATGGATGCTGCCATTTGCTCTCTTGGACAGCTTTATTTTTGTCTTACCAGGGCCACAATCATGTCTCTGGAAGACTTTGAACAGCGTTTGAATCAAGCCATTGAAAGAAATGCCTTCCTGGAGAGCGAACTGGACGAGAAGGAGAATCTCCTAGAATCTGTTCAGCGGCTGAAGGATGAAGCCAGAGGTCAGGAGGACTTGACTTTGTTCTGTTTGTTCACCAGTATTTCCCCGTCTGCCTACCTGAGAACATCTTGTCCTGCAATATTGCCCAGTGTTACCTTTGCTAGAAATCCGTTCCCTGCTCGGCACACAGGCAGCCTGGTCACAGGGTACAGAACCACACTGGGCAGGCTTCAGCCTTGGTCCCCATCCCCTGCTCAGAATTGTTAGATGTCTGACTCTTTAAAGACCCCTTGTAGATATTTAAATGCACCCCTGGCTGGCTTTTTGATTGATAGGTGTATAAGAGTTTTGTGGGGAGAAAGTTCTTTTTTTTTTTTTTTTTAAAGATTTTATTTATTTATTTGTCAGAGAAATCGCAAGGAGGCAGAGAGAGGCTGGGGAAGAAGGCCCTCTGCTGAGCAGAGAGCCCTATGTGGGGCTCTATTCCAGGACCCTGGGATCATGACCTGAGGCAAAGGCAGAAGCTTAACCCACTGAGCCACCCAGGTGGCTCCCACCCCTATGGGGAGAAAGTTCTTATGGATAGAATTGCTCACTAGCCCATTGTTCTTGTGGCTTAGAGCTCTGAATTCCCATCACCATTTGCTCCATGGAAGTTCCCGGTTCCAGAGGTAGATCTGGATGCAGAAGAGATTTTTTTTTTTTAACATCCCAATTAATTGTTCATAACATTTAGTTTCTAACATATAGCTAGAAGAAAGAGGATTAAAAAGAAAAAAAACTTAATATACATTGGAGTGCATGTATCCCTTTATTTTTATTATTTTTTTTTAAAGATTTTATTTATTAGAGCATGACCAGGGGGAGGAACAGAGGGAGAGGGAGAAGCAGACTCCCTGATGAGCAGGGAGCCTGATGTGGGTGGGGTTCAAACCCAGGACCCTGGGATCATGACCTGAGCCAAAGGCAGAAGCTTAACCAGCTGAGCCACCCAAGTGCCCCTAAGAAAAAACTCTTTTTAAGTCTGAAAGGTGGTTGTATAAATGCCCATCCGTAGTGAAACAAATTAAACAAGTTAAACAAATTACACAGATTTATTTTCTGGAACATTAAATAATCGTTAAACAAGGTGTAGGTATAAATATGGTTAGATGAAGACATACTCTGCTGGACTGTAGCTATATTTCTATTTATACTTAGTAAGAATTATTCCTATTATATGCTTAATAGAGATACATGTAAATTCTTTGTCTGAAAATACAGGAAAAAAAGGATTGAAAATATTTCCCCCATATTATAGTGATTATGAGTGAGGAAGGGCATTTGGGGATGGGTTGGAAAAGCGTATTTTCACTTAGTATTCTCTATACCCGACTGCAGTGAAATTGTTTTGAAGCAAGAAAAGCATTCTTGTATCTACCACTGCCATAGTTTTTAAAAATTTTTAAATCTTTTTGTTTTTGCTAAAAAATCATATAGTTCTATAGGCCTGCTGGGCCAAATCCTGTGGATTTCACCTCATTGAGGGTTTCCACCTACGGTTTTTTGTTCTGATACTTCTTTTCCCTGACCAGAGTCTCCTGCTGATCCTCCCCATCCTTCCCCCATCCCCCGAAGCAACAACCTAATCTGAATCTGAATCCTGGCTCAGATTTACGGCAGGAGTTGGCTGTGCAGCAGAAGCAGGAGAAGCCCAGGACCCCCATGCCCAGCTCAGTGGAGGCCGAAAGGACAGACACAGCCGTGCAGGCCACTGGCTCCGTGCCGTCCACACCCGTGGCTCATCGGGCACCCGGCGCTAGCTTAAACACGCCAGGGACGTTCAGACGCGGTAAGGGAAGAGCCATCGGGAGCATTTTCTTTGCTTCACAAAGCTTTCCCAGGGATAGCGTCCTGGGCGAGAGGGACCACAGGCCCAGGCTGTACTGCAGGGAGCAAACTGGGGTGTTCCCAGCAGAGTGGGGAGC
This sequence comes from Enhydra lutris kenyoni, assembly GCF_002288905.1. NCBI lineage: Eukaryota > Metazoa > Chordata > Mammalia > Carnivora > Mustelidae > Enhydra > Enhydra lutris. The sequence goes on along the minus strand of NW_019154129.1, from coordinate 3,411,664 downwards.
AGCTTTGAGATAAGCAAGAAGAGCCTGGAAGTGGAGCTGGTGTACCTGGGCTGCGTGGTAAAAACGTGAAGACTTTGAGTTTTCTCCCCAGCTCCTCTGCTGAGGAGCTGAGACTGTTACTGGGCCACCTAACAGCAAGCGACAACGATAGACAGTTACTAAGTGCTCGGCCTGTGCTAGTTAGCCACTCTCCTTTGTGTGCTTTGCATATATATGACCTCACTGAATTCTCACCACAGGCCCTAGATGCAAGTGCTATCCCCATTTGGTGGATGAGGAGACTGAGGCCCTGATAAAGGAGCTCGCCTAAAATCATACCACTGGTAGATAGCAGAGTTGGGATTCAGACCCAGGCCGGCTGCAGGGCTCATGCTGTTTTATCCCTTAGCCTGCCCCTGGGATCCAGAGGCCAGTGGTTCTTCGAGAATCACAGTCTAGAGCAGGGTTTTTTCCACACTTGAGTATGCCCCCGAGATTCAGCAGGTCTGGGCAGGGCCTGAGATCCTGCGTCCTAACCAGCTCCCCAGTGCTGCTGGTGCCACTGGTCCCTGAGTCCTGCTTGGAGGAGAGGGAGGGGCTCCGGAGAGTTAAGCCCCTTACAAATGTGGTTTGCTCCAATGCTGTTCCTAACTCTGTGGACTTTCTAGAGCCCCAAGAGGACTTACTTTGATTTTGTTTTAAAAGAAGAACACGTAAAGTTAAACATTTAATATAGTGGTTGTAAGGCTGCAGGAAGTTGGTCCTCAGGTAGACTCTGCCTGTGTTAGGTAACTAGTGAGTGCACCAGGGCCGCCTGCGGGATTGGAGGGCAGAGTCAGCTTCCCAAGTACACCCCCGTGGTTCTGCGTTGAGGGATATTAGTGCACAGACTTAGGGCTGCGGGTTGATGTTACGTGTGCTTCCTTTTGCACACCCAGGTCTGGACGACTCCACGGGTGGGACCCCCCTCACTCCTGCAGCACGGATATCGGCCCTCAACATTGTGGGAGACCTGCTTCGGAAAGTAGGGGTAAGACCGCCACCTCCCCGGGCTCCTTGCCTGTGTTTCAGGATATCGGAGACGGGTGACCTTTCCGGTTCCTTTCCCCTTTAGCAGAGATTCCCTGTGTTTTAGGCAAAACTCTGCTTCTGTTCGAGTTCCTGACAAACACCCAGAGCTCTGACTGTTTTCCCTTTGATGCCTGGGCATATCTTTCCCTGCCATTTTCCTTTGGAATTTCGGAAATTTGGTTGGTGTCTGATTTTCCTTTTTTTTTTTTTTTTTTTAAGTTTTTATTTATTTATTTGACAGACAGAGATAACAAGTAGGCAGAGAGGCAGGTAGAAAGAGGAGGAAGCAGGCTCCCTGCCAAGCAGAGAGCCTGACGCAGGGCTTGATCCCAGGATGCCTGAGCCAAAGGCAGAGGCTTTTACCCACTGAGCCACCCAGGCACCCCTATGATTTCTTTTTTCCTAATTTGAAAAAAAACTGAGAAACATTTAAAAATTACCTTTTTAAAAGTTTCTTAGGGAGTTAAAGACAAAATCTCAAAAGGCTAGGGCAAAAAACTTTAATTTCATAGGTTTTATATTCATTACAAGGGAAGATTCTTTTGTGCTTAAGAAATAACATAGGTATTCTTTGTGATGGTTTCTTTTATTTTTAACAGTGATGGCCTGGAAGGGTCACATAATTTAAATCCTGCCAGAATGTATGTAGTAAGAACTGCAACCTTCTAGAAGCTTGCAACTGATGTCTCATGGTTTTCCTTTTATCTTTTGGTTGCCTGGTTTTCTGTACCAGAAGCACAATTTCTCTCTCTCTTTTCTTTTTAAGATTTATTTATTCTTTTTAGAGAGAGCATAAGTGGGAGGGGCAGAGGAAGAGGGAGAGAATCTGAATCAGACTTTGCACTGAGTGTGGAGCCTGATGCAGGACTCGATCCCACGACCTGAGCTGAAACTCAAGAGTCGGACGCTGAACCAACTGCACCACCACCAATCAGGCACCCCAACACATTTCTCTGTTAATATTTTGTGTAGTTAGCGCACAGGAAGTGTGGGCTGGCCTCAGTGCCCTGTTGGTTTTCATGGGGTCCCTTTCCAGCAAGGCACATGGCTTCTGCACAGATAACTCTGTGCGTGTTTATGGAGGTGAACAAAAGAGCAAATCATTCCGGAAGTGGATTTCCTATTTCCCATAGGCAGAACTGGATAATAGGCAGGGTAATTGTTTGCTCTGGAAGCTCTGAAATGTCTTAGGCCAGTGGCTCTAAAAGTTGATGTACGTTGGATTCCTTCCGGGCCCCACGCTGGAATTCCGGCATCCAACACGAATTGAGAACCCCTTCTTCCGGTTATTGTCTGTGTACAGGCTCTGGGTGAGAGGGGAGTTCTTGTCTCTAACTTGGAAGATGAGTGCATGTCTCTCTCCAGGCACTGGAGTCGAAGCTTGCGTCCTGCCGGAACTTCGTGTATGATCAGTCCCCAAACCGAACGAGTGGCCCAGCCTCGGGCCGGGGGAGCAGGCACAGAGATGGCGGTGAGAGACAGCCGAGCAGCACCGGTGTGCCTCTGGGTGACAAAGGGTCAGTACCTTTAGCTGTCCACTCCAGGGGGGAGCCTCCAACCCCTGACCCATAGCCATTTTGGAAAAGTTGCAGAGTTATGTCCATGAAGCTTTCCCTCCACCCCTTTGAGACACAGTTAAGTGGTGTCTTCTGGTTAAGGGCACATGCCCAGGAAGAGGCTAGTTTTCATTAGTTGATTCTGGTAGCCTCAGCTCCTGGTCATGCTGGGACCATGTCCTGTGTGAAACCCTGGTTTGGGACTTGGGCTCCAAACACAGCTCTGCTTCCCCCGAAGGGGGATTTTTTTTTTTTTTCCTTAAACAAAAAAAAATTTTTTTAGAAACTCCAGAAACAAGACACTACATTCCCGCCCAGACTCGATTCCTGAAGCCAGTCACCTGAGGGGAAAGTGCAAATCTGACCTCTGACAACTTTGCATGTTTTCTTACCTGAAGAAAATTGGGGGCAGCTTCTAGATTCATTCGTTTTCTAAGCCATGCCGCCATCTTCCTGGCCCCCAAGCCACATCCCCGTGGGAGACCCGTGGCAGACAGATGGCGGGAAACAGAAGACTCCTTTTCCACGGCATACACGCAAATGCCAGCCCGGTCGATGAGGATGTTTTTAGCAGGTCTTCTGTGATCGGGCTTTCCGTGTGGCCTTGGGAATGTGTGAGCCAGATGGCCAGTGTCCTTTCCTTCATTTCACAGGACAGAAAAATGACACCCAGGGAGACACAGTTCCTGACTCCTGATCGTCACTGTTAGAACTTTGTGGGCCCCGATGCTAGCCTGTGTGCCACAGCTGTCATGTCCGCCTAATTTGGTTTGCTCTGTCCGAAGGTTGGGAAAACGCCTGGAGTTTGGGAAGCCGCCTTCAAATATTTCCGCACCGTCGCTGCCGTCCACCCAGGGTGTAGTCAAGATGTTGCTTTAGGAAATCCACGGAAGCTGAAGCCCCGGTGTGTCCGTGCGGGAGTCCTGCCTTTCTTCCCCTCTTTAAACTAGGTGTTTGTGTTTTTAAGTTAGTTTGAGAAATAGGAGCAAACAGTCACATTAGCCAACGAGGCCATCGCCCATGGTCATCCCAGGGAAATGTTGTGTCGTGATCCCCATCCTTGCTGGTGTGGACAGGGACAAACGGGACCGTCTGGTAAGGGCTCAGAGGTGTGGAAGCTGAGGCTACCCCATCCCTGGGAGCTGACCTGAGTCCTGAATGGTTTTGAGATGAGTTTTTAATGGCTGGAGATGCCTTAAATGTGGCGTGTGAGCCCACCTCAGGACAGAATCCCCCAGTGCTCTGTGGCACAGGAAGTGTCTGTGTAATGAAGTCCTGTCTAGGAGAGAGAAGCACAATAGGCACATGCCTTTTTAAAAAGAAACTATGCTGTCGTGTACCTCTGGGACTTTTTAATCTGCCTCTCCCTGAGGCACTGAGAAGAGGTGCTTGTGTTTCTGAGATCTTAAGCTTCCTTGTCAAAGAAGAAACAAACACGGGATTTCCACGTGGACGTTGTGTGTACTCAACCCCACTTAGTGTGAGCTGCCGTCTCACACCGTTGGAGGCAAGTAAAAAGAACACATGACATCAGGAGCATGCCTGCAGCTTAATGACCTTTTGTCACTAAATTATTTTTCCAAAAGAATAGCAAAAACGTCCTTGAGTTGAAGATAGAACTTTGCAAGTGCTACTGAAATTCAACAGACAGTTGGGCTCTGCTGGCCGGCTCCTTACCCTAGGAACATTCTAACCTGTATCGGTGAAAGACATACTTTTATTTTTTTAAAGGAACAATAAAATCAAGAGAAACTAAGTTTCACCTAGTTTGTGGTGGTGGTCCGTAAATGCCGCTTCATTTGTGTTTTCCTGTTCGTGTGCACGGTTTGCACGGTGGTGAGAAACTTGGTTTTTAACCAGGTAACTAAACAGAAAAAGGAAACCCTACTTGTAAAAATTCACTTCGAGTCCGCTCCTTAGAAGGAAGTGTATTTGGGATATGTGTGTGTATTGCTTGGGGTATATTTGCATATGGTCACTGGCTTGAGTTTTTCGGTTTGCATTATTTCTTCTCAGATCTATTGGACCCCCATGGAGTCGGTATGTGGACTTGTTCTGTGTTAAATAGAACTTTTGCAAGGGATCTCTATCTGGAACACTCAAGCTGAGGAAGGAAATGACCCACAGCCTGGTGTTGTATGGCCCCCGCAGTAGGGATGGCTTTTATGTTTTTAAAGGGTTGTTTAAAAAAAAAAAAAATGAAAAAAGATAGATACACGTTTGACAGACCATATGTAGCCTGAAATACTGACTCTCTGGCCTTCACAGGAAGTTTGTTGTCCCCTGTTGGATAGAGTCTTGTGTTTTAACCTAAAAATTCAAGGATCTCTTGTACTCTTCACAGTATGTACGTATGGGTTTGGACTGGTCAGGACGTTCTTCCTGGTCATGTTCCTGACGTTCGTTCTTCCTGGGCCTGGAGCTGCCCCCCTCTGGTTGGAGAAGTCCCCCTCCCACAGACTCACAGGATATGTCTGGTAGCTGGGTTTTTTTTTTGGGGGGGGGCAGTTTTGGGATCTCAATTTATTTCATCTCCCTAGGCCTCAGGTTGCCCGTTGATGGATGAAGAGTAAGCTTGCTTCACAGGGTCACCGTAAGGATTCCGAAAGAATGCCCCTCTTCCCCCCCGCATTCTTTCACTCTCAAAAACAACAGAAGAGCTGACTGCCTTCCGGTGATTTATAACCTTTTATTCGTGAGGGTGTCCTTAAGTACAATCGGGGTGCGTATAAAACAGTGTTTAACATTCCTGCTCGTTCCCACCGGAGCAGTGTCTCCTTTTTAATTCCTGTGACTGCCGAAGGCACTTGGTCTCCGTGAACTGTGTGCGTCTGAGGTGTGGTCACCGGGAGGGGAAAGAACTCAAACAGGGGCCCACGTGACACGTGGGCAGGGGACACAGGGGGAGCAACTTGGGAGCGGGAGGCGGCGGTGGCGGCACCCGCTCTGGTGACTTCCTCCCCATGTCACGTAAGCTAAGTTGCCAGTGACCAGGCACTGGAGTTAGATCTTTCCAAAAAAATCACAGTCGCTGCACAATTCACCGATGGGGGCAGCGGGGGTGTGTCTGTGTCGCCTGTTGGGTTTTTGTCATTTGATACGTCACTCAAGAGTTCCATGATGCCCCGGACTCAGGACGGTGGTGTTTATAGTCATCGTGAGGGGTGTCTGTGGTGTTTGGAATCTGAGGATGGATTTTGACGGTGCTAAGCAGAGTCCACTGGGTTTGGTTTTGTCCCGTCTGCAGCGAGTCGTTCATTCGCTGGCTTTGGTTCCGTTGAAGTCTGCGTCGCGAGTGTCTGCTTCCTCGTCTGAGCCGTCCGCGTTTTCAATGACCCGACGTCCTCCAGACCTTCTAGCGGGCACGAAAGAGGTCTCGTTGCCTCGCCTGTGGGATTCGAGAGAACACGTGTTTCTTGAGTAGGGAAATCTCCCCCGAGATGGGAAGAGCTTTTTCAAGGGGCCAAAAACAAACGCGGACAAACTCAAATGAGAGGCGGAGACTCCAGTGGAAGTCAAGCCCTGACCAGCCTCAAGGTACAGTTAGCATTTTCTCAGCTGGCCTGGGGGAAAGGAGATGTTTCAAAGCAAGATGATCTGCTTTAAAAAAAAAAAAAAAAAAAAAAATCTGGCTCGGTCATCCGATGAACCAAAGGATTCTGGTCTGCTGGGGTCTTTAATTTAGAAAAGAAGGAAACACCGATTGGGGGCTGACACGTTCCCGTGGGCTTACTTCGTACCCTGTGGGGCCGGTATAAAGGGGAGTGTGTTCTCATGCTGTACCTCCTTTTCAGAAGGTAAAAATGGGGAGGGTTTTAGGTTTTCAGTTGGCAGGAGGTGGGACCCCTCCCCTTTTGCGGGGGAGGTCACTGTGGACGCCAGAAGGGTGCTCTCGGTTCGGGCAGCGCAGGGCCCCCTGCTTGCGTGTGGAGCAGAATTCTTGGCGTGAGTTGTCACAGGGCAGGGGTCTTATCTGATTTTCGCTCACTGTGCAGGTACCAGGCCTGGCCTATAGATAGGTGCTCATGGAATATGTTAGAAAAGTAAGATAGACCTGTTAATCCGAGGTGTGTTTTAGCTCTAGCTGGTAGGGCCCCCCTTTTCTCTCTGTCCTTAACGGCTCCCATCTCTGGAGCGCCAGATGCCCTGAGTTATTGCCAGGGCCTGCCCGGGTCACCTGACCTAAGTCTTCGCTTAGGGGGGGCAGGCAGGCAGAAGGAGAAGTCCGAGCCACCTGCATTCAAGCTCCTCCTCTTGGAAGACCTGTTGGTCCTCTCTTCTGCGACCACAGCAAATAATCTTGTTGGGCTCTGGCTGTCTGGCCCTGTTTGACCCAAATCGGAGGACCTATCTTAACTCATTTTAGGATGCCTGAGAGGAGTGCAGACTTTCTTTAATGAAAACGACCCGCTTCACCATGCAAAGGCTGAGCAGAAAAGCCACAAGGGAAAGAGCCCCCTCCGGCTCTCCGTGCTTTAGTCAAAAGGGGCAACTCAGAGAGGTAAGATTGGAGGCAAAACAAAGCCCAGAGTATTCTGATTGCTGAGAAGGGGTGTCCCAACCAGAGCCTTTTAGGGCCTGAGGGTGGGAGAGACATGGGTTGGGAAAACCACCCCAGTTCAGAGAATGGTACTTTTGGGGGGCGCAGTGATCAGGAACGAATACTTCAAGTTGTAGCCACTCCCAGCTGAAGGCTCTGGCCAGCCTCACATCAGAGGGAAGCTTGGAGGTGCCCAGTGCCCTTAGAACTGACTTTCCATCACACTCTCTAGAAGTGACCTTAAAAAATCCTCTTGATCACTGTGCTTTCCAAGAACCTGGGTCCCCGAGAAGGGTCTCTGAGGACAGGACAGGACAAGTAGCAGCCACCACTCACACGGGTCTCCTCCGGCACCTCCCCTCCCTGTTCAGACTTGATGGGACAGCCTGGGGCTGGGAAACTCTGTCTCTCCTCCCATTCCAGGCTCCAAGCACTCTTTACCTCTTGGGACAGTCTGTATGGGCAAGTGTGAAGAGCTGAAGTAAGAAACGGGTTCCCTGGATCTAAGAGGTAAATCATGCCCAGAGTCCCCATAACCCCCCCCCGCTTAGTCGCCCGTCCTGTGAGCCTGTCTCCCAGTTCAGGTGCCCTTCTTGAAGGAACTGGTTTCAAATCCAAGGCAAAGACTAGCACTGGCTGCATCTGTCCCCCACGAAGTAAGGGACCCCCTCTAAAGATTTTCTTAAAGGGTCTGATCCTGGAGCATTCAGCTTCTATTCATGGCCTCAGAGAACTTGTGCGAGGCCCTAGTGGCATGGCAGGAATTGACCCAAGACTGAGCATTTGTTTTGCAAGAACTCAGGTTCCCATCAGCTAATGGGTACGATGTCCCGGTCTGAGCTGGCAGGAGCACTGCTCAAAAGCTCTTCCTAAAGGTCCTGCCAATCCCTTCATCAGCCTTTAAGTACCTCGGTAGTGGCAGCAAAGCTGAGCCAGGGCTGGCTCGGCCTCTCGGAAACTGGGAGGGAAACACAGCCCCACTTTCCTAACTTCACATGTGCTAGAGCTGTGAGACGCCCAGGCATTTCGAGGCCTCTTAACTCTGTCTCGGGAAGGGCGCTGTGTTCTTCCTCAAGTCTCGGGTGTCCACTCCCTGCTCTGAGTATGTGCCCGCGAGACCTCTATGGAGAAGGCTGTGCCAGGACCACGCTGGGCTCCAAGGGGGCCGGCGTGCGCCCTGGTGTGTTGGAAGTGAAGGTAGCAGCTGGCCGGGCCTTCTTCAGCCCCACACGCAGCCACAGCAACTGTACGAGGCGCGGTGAGAGCTCATTTCCTTTGCAGATGTGTTTGTGAAAGCCCAGCTGCGGGGGGTTGTGGGGGAATCCAGTTGTCGGGCTGGGGTGCCCTGTGCCCTGTGAATTTGGGTTGGGGAACCAAAGCAGCCAACCTGAAGCTGTGCTCCAGGTATGGACTCGGACTGTGGAGCTGTCCTACCGGCTCGGTGTGGGGTCTTAACCAGACCAGGGAGGACAGCGCAGCCAAGTGTCCTAGCAGTGTGGGAGAGACACCCTCTTAGGCAGGTAAGAACAATCCAGGTGATACACACACGCAGCCTCTGAACAGCAGTCAACACGCGGTGACAGGGACACACTGGGAGCCATGGCAGATGCCAAAGCAGCGGTAGGGAAGGAAAACAGGTCAAGAGATGAAGTCTTCTTAGTTTGATCTCGGCTGTGATAAAAGGGTTTTGAACTAAGATCTCCACGCCTGCAGGTTTTACAGCAATCTCATGGAAATTTGGGGGCGGAGGCCAGGAAAGGGGGCCACTGGGGACAGGGCGGGTGGGGTGGCAAGAGAAAAGTGGAACCCGAGTGCCACACACATGAGCTGCGAAGCAGGAGGCATGATACCTGGTGAGTCACTGCAGAGCTTCCTGGGGGAGGGGGCCTCTGAAACAGAGAGAGAGGGGCCCAGGTGGTTACCATCCGCAAACGAGAGGGAGGCTGAGTGCGGGCTGAATCATTAAAGACGTTCACTTCAGCCCTTAAATTAGGCACGTAGAAGGCAACCTGGCAGTGAGGCCCGTGCTACCAAGAGCTCTTAGAGCGGCTGGTGCACCTCAGCCTTTGTAGCATTTGAGAAGCTCGTGTCGGGAGGACTGGCGTCATGGCAAAGGCTGGGTACGGTGGGCAGGTTCTACCAGGAGCTGAGATATATCCGGTCGGTAGAACTATGAAACTTGATTTGCGCTTGTCCTCGGAGAGCTGGCCAGGGCGTACCCCCTCATTCAGAGCTCTAGTGCTTGCCTTCAGGTTTTGCACGAGTACGAGACTCAGGAGGCAGAAAAGGCAGGCCCTGTCCTCACCCCGCCTTAGCGTTTGCTCATACTAGGACTGTAAGAAACGGAGAGCTGTGTGCCCTAAGAAGGGTCGTTTGTCTAGGGCAGAACCCGCAGGGGATGTTCAGCATGTGCCAAAAGGGTCATTGGTCCCAAGAAAAGGGAGCAGCGACAGCTTAGGGTGACAGCCGGAGAGGCCGACTGCTGCCCCACTACTTGGCGGGATGACAGGGAGGGTCCAGTCAGGGTCCAGTCCCCAGCAGAGCAAATTCCAGGGGTCCACGTGGTGAGAACAGCTTCCTGCAGACCATCACCCTGGGGGGTTTTCGTAAGCCTCTATTGGACCTGAGGGCTTACGTCTGGCTTCCCTCCCAGCAGTGGGACCCACAGCCCCTCACCTGGGGCAGGATCCGGGATCTCCTTCCCGAAGCCCTCTACCCTCCCTCGCCAGCCCTTCTCGTCCCCATTCTGAAAGGGGTTTGGGCTTTCCCTCATCCAAGCAGGGGTTCTCAGGGTCTGGAGTTGACACGGCAGGTGGTTTTTGTTGGTGCCTGGCCATGACCTTGGATGACTCAGTTGCACAGTGACAAAGGTATTCCCTTTCCAGCTCATTTTAAATACATCTGATTATGTCAGAGATAGCCTTTTTGGTGCTAATGTCTTCTGTCACTCTCTTGTTCACTGAAAAGTAGGCCTTCTGGTCATAGTCAACAGTTTGTAGCCACAGGGGCTAGAATTTATTATTGTTTTGTTTTCACTGTATTTTATTTTGTTTTGACCTGTTAATGCCGGTGATGCTGGTTTAACAATACAGGGGTGGTAGATTTTATTTGCAAATGGATGTGTGTGTGATCAGAACAGTTAATTTTAAAGACAATGGGAAGTCAACCATGGTACAGGTAGTAAGAGGTTATAGCGGAAGAGCCAAAGTGATAGACAATGAGGTTGGGGAAACATCTGTGACTCAGTGATTGAAAGTTTGTGCCCAGCACTATCCCAGACACTGGGGATGAATGAACAGACAAAACCTCTGTGCCCATGGGGCCAGAGTGAAGGCTAAAAGTGACCTAAGTAAAATAAATAGGTTACATGGGGACAGGTGGGCAAGGAGGAGGACGACTGCAGGGAGTGAAGCTGGACGTTGTAGACCAGGTATTGTGGATGAGTCGGTGCCTGAAGGAAGGGAAGGAGAGATCCCACCACACGGAGAGCTGGGGGAAAAGCATTCCAGGCAGAGGCAACCACCAGTGCAAAGGCCCTGAGGCAGCCTGTAGAGAGTTAGAGGTCTCATTTAGGAGGCAGTGGATGGAGATCCTTAGGGCCTCCAGGAACCAACCATCCTAAAGATGGTGCTTTCAGTCTGCACTAGGTGAAGCTGCTGGATAGTTCCAAGCAAAGGAGGGTTGTGACTCACCTCGGTTTCAATAGCATCCCTCTGGCTACTGTGTTGAGAACAGACTATAAAGGCACAGCATGAACACAGGCCCACGAGGACAGTGGGAGAATTATCTAGATGGTAGGAGAGGGTGGCTTGATCCAGGATGGCAAGAAACAGCTGCATTCTGGGCATACAGTATTTTTAAGGGAAAGTTGACAAGATTCTCTGACAGAGTAGATATCAGGGAGAGGTAAAAGGAAAGTATGACCCCAGGTTCGTGGCCTGGGTTAAGGATGGCTTTATCATTCCAGTTGCTGAGCTGGAGAAGTCTACGTAGGAAGCGGTTTGGGGGTGAAGGGGTTCAGTCAGGGCTCAAGGTGTGAGCTGCCCTGTGAGGCAGTGGGTGGGAATGGCACACAGGTCTGGGGTTCCAGGAAGAAGTTTGGGCTGGAGATAGAAACAAGGAGGTCACTTGCTGTGGGTAGAATTCAAAAGCCACCAGGCTGGTTGAGCTCAGCCAGGGAGTGAGCAGAGATGGAGATGAAGAGAGACCAAGATGGTGGGGCAGGCCAAGGGCAAGCCGGCTTGGAGATGTACCAGCAGAAGAGGTGAGGAAAGACAGTGAGAAAAGCAGCAAGCAAACCAGCTGCGGGGAGTGTCCAGGAAGCCCCAGCTAAGGAAGGACAAGCTGCACCGGGGTCCGGTGGGGCCTGAGGACTGACCAGTAGGGTTGTGTGGTAAAGGTAGGAGGGGAGTAGGGCTCAGCTCACGGAATGACTCTGTTGATGGAAAACGTTGTAAAGGAGAGAAGAGTAAGAATTTCTGGAGCAACATCCTTGAGTGAACACGAGGAGTACGTCTACCAGAGGTATTAGCATGAGCTGGTTCTAGATGGTCCAGCCCAGAACGGGGGCAGAGAAGAAATGAGCATGTCTGTCAAGAGGTAGATCAATGGGGGGAAACGGGAACTTGTAAGGATGGGCCAGGAGAGTAAGTCTGGGGAGAAAGCAGATGTCCAAGGGAGAGGGAAGATGAGGGGAGCCTGAGGTCCAGGAAGCAGTGAGTGGGGTCCATTCCCCCTGGCCCTAGAGGATGCCCAGCAGGAAATGGCAGTGTGCTTGTTTTTCTCAAGCCACTCTGAGCAGAAGGTAGAAAGTGGTTTCGTGTGCATTGTGTTTTAACAAATTAAAGAAGGCGGCAGGCAGAAGGCTCGGTGCTTGATGGTTAAGTTAGAGCTAGTGCTGACCCCATGGAGGGATCGCAGAGGAGAGAAGTCAAGGACGGGAGATGCTGGATCATCCGCCTGGAGGGCTGTGGGCACAGGCAGGAAGCTCGGGGTCCCCACCTTCAGGGAACCAGGGGAGGTGTCGAGGAGCCCTGAGGTGCAGGGTGGTCGCCCACCCGCCTTCAGGCCCAGAGGTGCGGGAGTGTGGGAGAGAACTCAGCCCAGGTTAGGGCAGGGGTTCTCCGCCAGGGGCGACTGCACCCCCACAGGGTCTGGAGACATTTTGGGTTGGCAGGATCCGGGCACGCCGCTGCCCCCGGTGGGGAGAGGCGGGGCCTGCTGCTCACATCCCCCATATGCAGGCCAGCTCCAGCGATCTAGAACGATCCAGCCCCGACAGCACCGGTGCCAGAGCCCTTGGGGCAGACCACAGAGCCCAGCAGAGTGGGGAGCAGAGGTTCAGGAGAGGAGGGCTGGTGCTGATGCGGGAGACGGGGGTTAGCCGCCGCCTCCCTGAGGACCGGAAGGGAAGCAGCCGTCCCAGAGGCCGCGGGAGCATCTGCGCCCTCCGTCGGGCCTGGCGCACTCCGGAGCTGGCGGAAGTGCGGGGAGCAGGCGGAGCCCGCGGCAAGGCGCGGGGTGCGGGGGGGGGGGGGGGGGGGGGGGGGGGGGCCGCCGGGCCCCGGGGGGGGGGCAGGGGCGCCGCCCGCCTCACCTGAGCTTGGTCTTGAGCGCGTTCACCTCGCGGCCCATGGCCTCGTTGCTCTCCGTGGCCTCGTCCAGCTCCCGCTGCAGCTTCCTGCGGTTGGCGTTGATGCGCTGGGACTCCTCCTCCGCCTCCTCCAGCTGCCGCTTCAATTGCTTCACCTTGGCGTTTCCTTTCTCCGCCTGCCCGGGAGAGGCCGGAGGGTCGGTGGCGGGGGGGGGGGGGGGGGGGGGGGCGTGGGGTGGGCGGAGGGGGGCAGGGCACGGGGCTGGGGTACCTGCTCCTTGTACTGCTCCGCCATCTTGCGCTCGTCCTCCACCTGCAGCAGGACCTCCTTCAGCTTCTTGTCCTTCTGCTTCAGCGACTTGGCGGCCGCCTGCTTCTCCCTGCGGACGGACACGGAGGGAGTGGGGCCGGCTTCCCTGGCCGTCCGTGCGCAGCCCCGACTGGCACTGTGCGCGCGGTGAGCACCCGTCCCGAGCCCCACGCTGGGGCTCCTCCCCCAGATCGGAAGAACCGGACTCGGCCACGAAAGGGGGCGTAGTTCTAAGACGGGCTCTAACACGGGGAACGCGCTCCGTGAAGGCGGTGGGTGACCAAAGGCTCCCCAGCACGTGATTGCATTCATAGGAGGGGCCCAGAACAGACCACAGAAACGGAAAGGAAAGTCGGTCAGTGGGTGCTGAGGGCTCAGGGACACACGGGGGGTAGTGAAGAGGTACAGGGGGTCTTATGTGGGGGACGGAAGTGTTCCCTGGTTGACTGTGGAGAGGGGGCCCCTCTCTGCAAATAGACTCCAAGCCATTAAGAGGAGCACTAAGGGCTGAAGTCTACGGTAGGGGAGGTACCGGGGAAGCCACTGCCCAAATGGAAAGAGTGGGTGGGAACCCTTGCTATCTGACGCGACACGGTGCTGTGACCTTCCTTTCTCGTGAGCAGCGTTCCTGCAGGTGCTTGTGCTGCATGGTGGCTGATGGGGACTTTCTGTGCAGCCCTTAATGTGACGTTCCGCCAATGCGGGCCAGGGCAAGCCGGCGTGCTCCCGGGAAGGCTGGCTGACCTCACCGAGGAGGCCTGCTCCTTTGTGCTGCCAGTAAGGGCCTCCTCCTGGCCAGGCCCACCTCTCCCCCGCGTGCACACACCATTGTCCCGGCACAGCTGCGCTCCAGGTACCACGGGGATGATTTCCCAGCCACAGCTGAGGCTTGGAGAGCCTAAGCGCCCCCCACCCCGGTTCCCTCCTGCCACGCGCTGGCACGCAGGCTGTCTTTGCAGCCTCAGCTCCACGTACCTGGCTTCCTGCTCGACCTGCTCCTCCAGCTGTGCGATCTTGGCCTCCAGGGCCGCAATGGTGGACTTGAACTTGGACTTGACTGCCCCCTCCATCTCCTGTAGCTTGCTCCGGAGCTCCTTGTTCTGCCGCTCGAGCTGCTGCCTTGCGCTCTCGTTCTTCTGGGCCGCGCTGCGTTCCGTGGCCAGTTCGTTGTTGAGCTGCTCAGCCTGCGGAGGATGGGGAAGGTCATGAGGTCGGGGCACAGAAGCCCAGGGTGGTCCACAGAGATGATGAATGTCTCCTGCTGCACCCCCCCAACCATCCCTCTTCTTCAGCTTCCACATGGGTCCCTGGAGCTGGAGCCCCCAAGAGCCCTCCCCCCCCCCATGTCCTCTAGCCACCAGCTCCTTCCTGGACACAGGGGCAGCGTCCTGGTGCTACAGGGCTCCCTGTTTCTAGGTCCCATGGTGGGTCCCCACCACCCGTCCTGGAGCCCGGTACTCAGTAACGTCACTGAGTGCTCACGAGTGTAAGGCTGGGGACAGAACAAGAAGTAGACCCCCAAGGCCCTTCCTCAAGGTACACAGCATCTGCTGGCGGGAGCCAGACACACACCGGCCCGCTGCTGAGACACTGCAGGCTGGCAGGGTGCTGCGGGACCATGAGAGGAGGGAGTGGGTGCGGGGAGCAGACAGGCCGGCCCCTGGAACTTCTTACAGGTGGAGCCCAGCTCTGGCGTTGCTCCAGTGCCCTGCCCCGCACCGGCCCCCACCTGCTGCGTGGCCTTGCGCACGCGGTCACTCATGGCCTCCATGTTGCCCTGCTCTTCTTCCAGCTCCTCCTCTAGCTGCGCAATCCGGGCCTCCAGGCGGCGCTTCTCGTCCTGAAGTGTGTTCCTGTGGGGAATGCAGCCACATCTGGGGCTCCGGCCTTCCCCTGGGTTGTAAGATTCCCTCTCCTTGGAGGGAGTGATGCCTGAGGGTTGCCCTCCTTTACAGTAGGAAACAGGCTCAGAGACTTAGAGACCTGTCCAAAGTCCCACAGCCAGCAAGGAGGGAGCCAGGACTCCTGCCCAGTTGGTATCAGCAGACCCAGGCCTGTCCCAGAGTTTCCGCGCTCTGATGTCCCCAGCCGCCCCAGCCCCGCCATGCTGCTCATTCAGAATAAACAAAACTGGCCACACTCAATGGGGGGGGGTGAAGACCCCAGGGACAAGCTCAGGAGGACACTGTCATTTTTAGCATTAAAATGGGTGTCCTGGAGGTGCTTCCATGAGATGCCTCTCTCTTATCATCCACGTCTAGGACTCTCTCCTCTGTACACGGCCGCATACCTTCCTGACACGCTGCTGGCCAGCTCCTCCGCCAGTTCCTCCTTCTCTAGGTCGGCCTGTTTGCGAGCCCTCTCTGCCGCGGCTAGATCCTGGATGGTGATGGGTGGGGAGGAAGGAAACCTGTTATCTACCACGGAAGGGCTGCACCCCAGCAGTTTCTACGGCCACCCTTCCCTGAGCGCAGGGGAAGTGCTGTCTCCACATCCTGTCTTTCCCCGCCCTTACTCCCGGGTCCGGCCACATGGAATGCTGGATGAATGGGAGAAATCCATGGGGACACACACCGGCGTGCCAAGGGCTCCTACTAAGACACCCCTACCCCCCCTCCCCCATTCTGGGGCTCCCAGCGAGAAGCCTTTACCTCCTGCAGCTGCATGAGTTCTGCTTCTAAACTCTTCGCTTTCTTCTCATTCTCTTTGGCGGTGGCAAAGATCTCATCTCTGGAGGCTCGGGCATCTTCCAGCTCCCTCTGGAAGTCCTTCATCTGAGCCTGCATGAGTCAACAGGAAGGACAAGCCAAGAGGTCCTTACTCACCCGAGTTCCGCTGCCCAAATGAGCTTTCCCGTGCCAACCCCTAGGATTTGCCACGATTAACCACAGAGACGTCCCCATCCTACGAGCACTGCTCATCATCTCACAGGACCTGGTTGCTGTTTGGAGGCCCCATTCTGGATGGGCTCAGCAGACCTAAAATATGGCGATGGAGGGCCATGGCCACATGCCTGGTAACCGTGCCTTACCCGGGGCAGAAGACAGCCCCCAAATGCCAAACGGTGGTGGGAAAACACCAGCTCGTAGGCACCACTTCCAGGCCTGCGTCCTGCTGCTGCTGACTCCCCGACCTTGGGGACGCCATTCCCTCCCTCCCCACCGCAGCCGCGCACCCTGCGTCCGACGCATCTCCCACCTGCAGTTTCCGAAGCTGCTTGATGGCTTCCTCCCTGCCCTTGATGGCCGAGTCAGCCTGCAGCTCCAGGTCTTTGAGGTCCCCTTCCAGCTTCTTCTTGGCCGCGGCTGCCAGGGCACGCTGCTTCCTCTCGTCTTCCAGTTCTGTCTCGTATTCGTGAAGCTGAGCAAGGAGGGGAGATGTGCGCCGCTGGGCTGGGCCGTCCCTCCCAGCCCCGCCACCAGCCAGCCAGCTCCCAGGCATGCACAGCCCCCTCCCAGGTGGGTCTGCTCACCCTCAGGTTACAAGGGAGGAAAACAAGTCTCCTTCGGGCCAGGAGGTGGTAAGGGGAGGAAGGAAGCTGGCTACCCCCTCGCTCCCCCGCCCTACAGCCCACCTTTTCCCTGACCTGCCCCGGATCACCTGCCGCTGGAGCTGTCTCCTCTTCTCCTCGTTCTGCTCGTCGCGGGCCTGCAGGTCCCGCTCAAACTGGCCCTTGAGGGCCTGCATGTTGACCTCGAGCCGCAGCTTGGCGTCCTCCGTGGCCTGCAGCTCGTCCTCCAGCTCCTCCAGCTGCGTCTTCATCTCCTCCATCTGGGTTTCCAGGGCCCGCTTGGACTTCTCCAGCTCGTGGACCTTTCACGCCAGAGCAGACCTCATGAAGACGGGCAGGCAGCCCACAGTGCCAGGAAGCTCGTTCAGGTCAGAGAGAGGCGGCTTTTGTCCAGTGAGGACCAGAGCCTTCCTCTGGGAACCGTGGACTCTGAACCACCCCTCCCCAACGGCTGTTCCCAACCCACGTGTATGGGACCATCTGAGGGACTGCCTTTAGGCTGGATTATCATTTCACATCAAAGAGGCATAGAGCCATCGCCCCAGCCCCCTGCCCACCCCAAGGACTGATGAATCACGGGGAGGGTGACTTACGTTCTTGCCCACGTCATCCTTGGAGCTAACCAGATCTTCCATCTCGGCCTTGAGCATCTTGTTGGCCCTCTCAAGTTCCTCTTTGGCCTCCAGAGCCTCTTCGAGGGCTCGCGCCAGGGACAAGGCCTTGGTTTCCTTTTCCCTGGCTTCGGCCTCGGCTCTGTCCCTTTCATCCGCGTACTTGGAAGAGATGCTTTTCTCCTCGGCCAACAGCTACAACACAACAGAAACCCTGGCAGTGACCCCTAGGCCAACCCCGAAGCCAGGCTTCATCTCATTGCAGATACGGGCGAGAAGCCTCGTGTCCTGCTAAATTTCCTCGGAAGCAGGGGTAACTCATCCAGATACCTATGGAAAGAGCTAATGACAAGCCTGCTTCTGACTTCAAGGTCGACTTTATGCACAGCCAGCATCTGCTGAGTCTCTGTGCTTTGAAATCACTCATGCCGCCCATGTCGGTTAGAACACACGACTGCTGGGGTCCAAGTGACATTTAATCCTGCCGGGGGCCAGTCATTCTGTTGTTTTCATGGCCACTCGTCTCCGGCTCTCAAAAGTGCCCTAGGAGCCAGACTAGGGACAGTAATCTTATCTGCAGAGAGAGCAGCATCTATCATACACGGAAACATCCAAAACTCAGACTTCTAGAAGTCAGCAAAGACAAGTAAGTAACAGGGGCCCCCAAATAGCACTGTCAATGCAAAAATCCTATACCCAGTGTGACGGGAAAAGAAAAGATGTGGCCTCGGGCTTTCAAACCGATAACGGAACAGCAGGGTGCCAACAGTGAAGACAGGCCTACCGCACAGAGAAGGAAGAAGGAAGGGCCAGCCTGTCGCCCAGAAGCCTGGTGCTCTGAGCACCCCCATGCCTCTGACTCAGTACCATCCCCAAAGTGATTTTTAGGATAACCCCCAGGCACTTGCCAACCAAATGATATTTGCGGAATCTGAAACGTAGTAAAAGTATTTGGGGATCTAGGCTACAGAGCTGCAGGCATCGATCGGAACTTAAGAGAGTGTACACTTAAAATCTGTGCATTTCCGTGTAGGCAAATTTTTATCTCCCCGGAAGCAAGCGTCTATCTTGAACAAGAACTCCAGTTGCTACGCAGAGTACTGAGCTCTGGAGGGGAAGGTCTGTAATTTGCTTTGAAATGCATCCGAAAGGTAAGACCCCCCCACCCGCCTTGACAAGTACAGTTCATGCTTGTAAATAAACATGTCATAAAGCTGGTCTGGTAAAACGTTTGCGATCGAATCCAGGTGGTGGGCACACAGGTGTTCACTGTTGCGTGATTTTAGCGTGTCTGGGTGCTTGAAATTCTGCGTAATGAAATGTGAGGGGAAATTGGTTATCTAAAGGGTAGAAACATTAAATGACTTGGAATATTTAGGAAGCAACCCGCAAGTGCTTAAGTCAATAAAATGAACCTCATTGCTTATTGGGGCTAGAAACTAAGGCATCACTGGGGTCCCTGGGTGCCCTCACGGTGGGGGTACCTGGCAGTCACGTCCGGGCGCTGCTGCTCTCCCCACTCGGACCTAGGAGCCCTCGTGTTTCATGGTCACCCGGGACAAGGTGACTTTCTGTCGCTGCCAGCCAAGCGGGATGAGTTGCGGAGACACAGCAGCCCCTCCAGCTGCCTCGGAGCCCCACCTACCCCGGCCCGCGTCCGCACGCAGAGTGGACCACCCTCCAGCCCCTACCTGATCGAACTTCTTCTGCTTCTTTTCCAGGTTGGACACCAGTTGCCGCTGGTTGTCCAAATCGACGACCAGGTCGTCCAGCTCCTGCTGAAGCCTGTTCTTGGTCTTTTCCAGTTTGTCATAAGCCGCCGCCTTCTCTTCGAACTGCTGGGTGAGGCCTTCGATTTCCTTCTGGAACTTCTTCTTGCCCTCTTCCAAGGCTTCCACGGTGCTGGCAAAGTCCTGCAGCTTCTTCTTCGAATCGGAGAGCTAAAATGGCAGTGTCCAGGGTCCAATAAGGGGAGGGCCTTTGGGTGATTCCCGTCCCTGACCCCACCCTGGGAAGAGACGACCTTCGCTGCACTGCAGAAATTCAACAGCAGGGGGAGCCAGTGAGCCAAGCGAAATGGCCCCAAGGCTCCACCACCACAGCCCATCCGAGCTCCTGCTCTCCCCAAAAGGCTCAGTCCTAGAACAGCAAGGACGCACACAGAGCCAGCACCTGGATGTTCAGAGTCGAGATGTGACGCTCCAGGTTCTGCTTGGCCTCCATCTCCTCGTCCAGCTGGTCCTGCAGGCTGTTCCTCTCGTCCTCCAGCTGCCGCAGCTTGGTGGACACGTTGAGCTTCTGCCGGGTTTCTTCTTGAAGCAGCTCCTACGGAAGGACGCACAGAAGTCCCAGGGACCCATGCCCGGAAGTTCATGCCCCAGGGTCCCTCCGGAGGATGTGTCCGAATACCCACCTGGGTGTCCTGGAGCTGGGACCCAAGGGATGCCACGTCCTTGGCCAGTTTTATGGCCTTCCCCTCAGCCTCGTTGAGCATCCCTGTGACGCTCTCCACTTCATTCTGAGGACACCAAGAGACTTTGGTTAGAACCTTCAGAACAGGGTCCTTGTTAAGTAAGAGAAGCCCTCTCTAGTCGCGCAGTAGTTCCTGTGGGATCTGCCGATTGAGACACAACCAGGAGCTATGGGGCCTGATCACACTAGCTCTGCAGCTCCCAAGGGAAGTGTATCACCTCCAAGCTGGGATGCCTGGTTCTAAGAACCTCTTAGAGCACCCAACTATATTGACTGGGCCCAAATTCCACTAAATAGAACCCAGATCCTTGCCAAGGTTGGGGAAAATGAAACAGGTTTGAGAATCCCCACACAGAGCTCCTCTGGACTCACCCGCCCCCTAATGCTGGAGAAGAGGATACGGAGGGCATGTCCACTTCTAAGGGCCATTTTCCACCGCCCTCTTCCTCACCCCTAGTCTTGGCCCTCTCATGGGCCAGAGATGCAGGAGCAGGTCCTTTTGCAGGTGTCAGTCCACCATCCATCCTCTTCTCACTTACGAGGATGAAAGTGATTCTGACTCTGCTCCTCTAGCACATTGCTTCTGTTAGGAGAGCAGAACCCTTGCTCTCCCCTGCACGCAGGGAAAAATCCCATTTAATGCTTCCCCTACCCTCTTATCCCAGGCTGTAAGCACATTAAATAATTATCAAAGGTCTGCCTGTATCCCACAACTGGAAATCGGGCCAAATGTCTAGTCAAAGCTAAGTAAGACCAAAGACAGACAGACTTCATCTTTGCTCGGCTTGAAGCCTATCTATGGCTTCTTGTCACTCGGAGTAAAGACGAATGTACATAGAATGGGGCCTTGAAGGCCCTGTGCCATTCAGCCAGGACCTACCTCTCTAGTCCCACTTTGCAGCACGTTTTGCCTTCCAGCTCAGCATTCTAGCTCTACTTCTCTGATCTCTTCTAATTTCCCCACCTACCACTGGGCCCTTGCACAAGCTGCTCCCTCTGCCTCCCAGCCTTCTTATCTCAGACTATACTCCCATCTTATAGAAACCTTTCCCGACTCCTCCTCCTGCAGGCCCAGCCCTTTGTTAACTTACACCTACGTCATCAATGGACCTTCATTCATGGGATTAGAAATGCCTCTCCCTCCACTGGGTCAGAGTTCTAGTGGGGCAGGCGCTGTGTCTCTCTTGCTCCCTGTAGCTCAGCCTTAAACATGGCGCCCAGCCTACAGCAAATACTCAAATACTTGCTGAATGAGACGAAGGTTTCTAAAGATGGAATGTAAGAGGGAAATCATCTCCTCTCCTTGAGGAACACAACAAGAGGAAACCAACTTGCTTTGTAGCAAGTGAGACTTCAGTTAGCTGAGAGGAGCTTCACGGCCACAGAGCTGGGACCAAGGGATGCTCGCCGCCTTACCTGCAGCTTGTGGACCTTGTCGTTGAGCTCAGCCCGGGCCCGCTCCCCATCACTGCACTTGGACTGCAGTTCCTGCAGCTGAACCTCCAGCTTCTTCTTCTTGTGCTCCACCTCCTGCTTGGCCTGGTTCAGGACCCGCAGCTCCCCGGCCAGGTCAGCGTTCTCCTTCTCCAGCGTCTGCTTGTTCTTATCTAGATTGGCCTTGGCCTGGCCAAGTCAACAGAGGAGAGGGAAGGCATTACAGCTCTGGCCAGGAAGGCACTTTAAGGTGGGAACCTCTATCCCTTGGGGCATCTTCCGCTTTCCCTTTCCGTCCAGCGAGTCAGGAAGGTTCCACGCACCTGGGCTTGTCGATACGGGAGTGGGGGGTGGGGAGGGCACACCAGTCACAGTAAGACTGTCTGTATTCTCTTTTTCTGAATCTCAAAGTTTGCAAGTGAGTATCTCCCAGGCTACATCCAACCTGTTGTCATTGTCCTGGTTGACCTATTCTTAGCCGCCAACACCTTAACATAATGTCATGTAAACATCTGGATTCCAGGGGCACCTGGGGGACTCTGTCCTTAAGCATCTGACTTCAGCTCAGGTCATACATGATCCCAGGGTCCTGGGATCAAGCCCCACTTGGGCTCCCTGCTTGGCAGGAAGCCTGCTTCTCCCTCTCCCACGCCCCCTGCTTGTGTTCCCTCTCTGTCAAACAAAATATTTTTTAAAAAATTAAAATCGGATTCCAACTTCTTTACCAAAAATTCTAGCGTTCTCTATCATGACAGGTGCTGGTTATATTAAAATTGGTGGGTTTTACTGCATATACCTGAGGAATTCTGACTTTAAAAAACAAGACAAACATCATACTCAGTGAGGAAAAACAGAGCTTTTCCCCTAAGATCACGAACAAGGTAAGGATGTCCACGCTCATCACTTCCGTTCAACATAGTACCGGAAGGGGAAATGCACGTCGTAGTTACGATTAGCAAAATCTTATTTGTCCAACACGCATAAAGACTTGACAGAAGGTCAAAGGTTAGTATTCAGATCCCACTTGACAAGAGGACACGAACAAGTGTCCTTTTATTCATTTGCGGGGGGCTTGGTCTCGCACCCCATTTCTCAGAGTGTCCTAAGGCCACCTGTGTACAGGAGGACGATGGGGCCAGGAGATCTGCTCATGAACAAGTCTGCAGAGGACATGAATTAGTGTTTGTAAAACCATGGAACCATCTAGCTCGCCACCTGTGCTGCCTAAGGGCCTGGAGCCATTATTTTCAAGGGCAGGACCTCTGCAGATTCTAATAGAAGCAGCGGTGACCCAGCTCCCAGAAAGGTGTCAGTAAGCCACCCCCTGAAGAATAGTCACCTGGGCTGGTGACAGAAACAGGTGCCAACTCCAGCAAGTGTTAGGTCATGTGCCCTCCCCACTTAGTCGAGCTGCGGGGGGATACCTAGATAGTGCAGGGATGCGGGGCAGCCGTAGCGCTGTGGGTGAGAGACAAAATCCGATCCGGACGGAAACAGTCTGGACGTCACAAGCGAGAAAGCTCACCCCTGAATGAAACCGGGAAATTCTCCCAAGGGAGAGGAAGTTCCCCGTACACCGAATTCAGAGGAGTGCTATTTTGCTGCCCTGTGTGCCATACACCCCAAATAGTCAACCCCGGGGGGTGGGGGAACGATTAGATCTAGTCATTCCCAAACTCTTGCCAATCTGCAGAGAAATTACAGGATGGCCTCCGTCTTAAGCAACTATTTAGCAAAACTTCTGGGAGGGGAACTTATCTGGGGAGGGGTAGGGGGTGCTGTGGATTTTAGACTTTGCCCTGGGGAGGGTGTGAGGCAAGTCTGCAGACTGGACCACCCACGCGGGTTCAAATCACAGCTTGGTCAATGTCCCTGTGACCTTGGGTGAGTCTCTTCACCTCCAGGTGCTCTGTGCCTTCACGTGTCAAGCTCAGCAGTAGCTACCTCATAGCTGGTTGTGAGGATTAACTGGCACGTATACAGTGGGTGCTTAATAAATGCTCTCACGACCCGTCATTACAGTCTCGTAGGGCTGGCTCTTTCTCAGCCCCGACCTCGATCCGTGGTTATGAGGAGCTGTCGGTGTGCCGCACTGTCTCGGCCCCGACCCTGATCCATGGTTATGGGGAGCTGTCCGTGCACCGCGCTCACGAAACGACCATGACGTACCCTCTTGAACTGCTCCAGCTGCTCCGTGAGCTCCTCTACGGCCTGTGTGTGCTTCTGCCTCATCTCCTGGACCTGGGCCTCGTGGGACCGCGTCTCCTCGTCTAGGGCCTTCTTGAGCACCGTCACCTCCTGCTCCCTCTTGGCCCTGAGCAGGAAGAACACAGAGGCTGGCTGTTGGGTGGTGACAGGGCTTCGCCTCAGACAGTGCCATGGAAAGCGACGAGAGCTCTCCTGGGACCCAGAGCTGAGGTCTCCATCACCGGCCCCTCCCCGGCTGTGTGACCTCAGGGGAGTCACCCAACCTCTCTGGACCTAGCATTTCCTCAGCTGCAAAAGGGGGAGCATGGTGACCACCCAGAAACTCTTCAAGGCCAACAAATAAATACACAAAAATACTCAGGAATGTGTTGAAAGAACATCTGTGAATTGCAAAATATTCCTCAAATATTAATATTCGCTCTTATTTCTTAAGAACTTACTATGTGCCAGGCCCCAACCTCAGTTCTTTCTATATGTGACCTCATATAACCTTCAGAGTGACCCTCAGAGGCAGGTATATTCTTCCAACTTACAGATGAGAAAGCTAAGGCTGAGAGAGGGTAAGCAGTGGGCGCTTGTTGACAGAGCCAGAATCTGGTCTGAGCCCATGTGTTTAAAATACTGCACCGGGCTTTTCTGGATCATGGGCCTTATGGGGAGGGGAACACAAGGCTGGCTTCTCCGCCCAGGTAAGGGGTGTGGTACAAAACCCCAAACGTGGAAAATCAGTCTCAGTGTTAGCATAGCACCTGACATAGACACACTCAAACGCATTTGCATGTTTGTTGAATGAATAAATGACCTACTTTCTCTAAAGTCAGCATTCCTTATCTAGCAGGTAAACTGGTTTTGGGGGGGGTTGTTGTTCTGTATGTGTTTGTTTTGGGGTGGTTTTTTTTTGTTGCTGGAATCTGTGATCCGCTAGCACGTCTTAAGGACCCCATCAACAAATGTTATTTTAAAACATGCATCACAAAATTTAGACACATGCTCTCGGGGACTGGAATCTGGAGAATTACTAACACATGTAGACACCCCATGAAAAGACAAGAAAGGGGTGCCTGGGTGGCTCAGTGGGTTAAAGCCACCGCCTTCAGCTCTGGTCATGATCCCAGGGTCCTGGGATCGAGCCCCGCATCGGGCTCTCTGCTCAGCGGGGAGCCTGCTTCCCCCCTCTCTCTCTCTGCCTGCCTCTCTGCCTACTTGTGATCTCTCTCTGTCAAATAAATTAAAAAAAAAAAAAAAAGGGGAAGAAGGAATACCCAAAACACATGAACTGTGTTAGGACTAAGAGTGACGTTTCTCGTGTCCACGTTCCTAGAGCTTTCAAATCGTTTTCAAATCAAGTAAGTCTGACTACCGTGATGCAAAATAAGACGAGAAAGGATGGCACCTCTATTACAGACGTTAACTGTAGGGCCTGAGGACCCCGGGGTTCAGGATGTGCCTGGAGGCTGCCCATTGCCCCCAACCCTGACCCTGGCCACCCCATCTGTGCAGCAGAGTGGCGGGAGCCCTGGACTCTGCGGGCCGGGCACCCACCTGAGCTCCTGCTGGGTGGCTGTGCTGTCTAGGGTGTCCTCCAGCTCTGTCTTCAGCGCCTCCAGCTCCTCCCCCAGGTCCCGCTTTTGCTTCTCGGCCTTGTTCCTTGCGGCCCGTTCCGAGTCCAGGTCCTCCTGGAGGTCCGAGATGAGACCCTCCAGCTCCCGGATCTTCTTCAGAGCATTGTTCTTCTGAGAGATTTCGTCGTCGAGCCTGCCGGGGACAGATCACCAGAATGAAGACCCCGGGCTCTCTGGACCCTGCGATCCCCCGACATCGCCAAAAATGATTTCCTGGAATGAGATACTCATGTTCCATGGACATTAAACCAGGTTCCGGCCACGTCCCGGGGACACGGTGGACCCCTTCTTTCTAGGTGGGACTGCCTGCGGGTTAGGACAGATCTGATGTCAAAAAACAGATTTTGGGGTGCCAGGTGGCTCAGTGGGTTAAAGCCTGTGCCTTCGGCTCAGGTCATGATCCCAGGGTCCTGGGATGGAGCCCCGCATCGGGCTCTCTGCTCGGCGGGGAGGCTGTTTCCCCCTCTCCCTCTGCCTGCCTCTCTGCCTCTCTTTCTGTCAAATAAATAAATAAAATCTTAAAAACAACAACAGATTTTGGTGAGAGCGTGTGCATGTGTGTGTGCGTACGTGTGTGTGTGCATGTGAGAGAGAGAGTGAGAGAGAAAGAGGGAAAGCAGAGCCTGCTCCGAAACTAGCCAGGTGCCTCGTTCACACCAGGAGCTTAATAGATGCTTATGAACACTGGACAATCATTTCTCCTGAGCAACTACTTGTTTTTCTTTCTTCTTTTGGTTCAAACGGTGGCTAAGTGTCTTCACCACGCAAAGCGCTTGGCGAGATGTTAAAAGGCAGGGCCCTGGCGGTTGCAGCAACCATGGGTCAAGTTGGGATGCGAGAAGCGTGGTCTGAATGGCCTGGAGACCATTAGGACCTGCGTGGAAGGCAGCTCCCTCCTGACGCGTGGTGGGGCTGGCCTCTTGCTGTGATGGAAGGAATGGGAACAGCATGAAAGAGGGCCCAGAGGCAAGATTCCTCAGGGCAAGGGGGAGGGGAGCACCTTGATCCTACTGAGCTTGGGAATGGGAAGCAGTAAGAGAGAAGGCTAAGTGGTCGGGTAAGGGTCAGGCTCACAACCCGGAGGATGCCTCTGGTCCATCACCCTAGCGCCGTCCTGCAGCACACACTGGGAGCAAAAGAGCTAGCCATGGGACCAGTCAGGAAGTGCTGGGGCTCAGATCCCATGCCCGGCTTCCTGCTCAGTGACACAGAGATCGCAGCAGCGTCCCTAGCCTGGTGTGTGCGTGAAGATACTGCCCGGAAAGAGCTTGGCACACAGTGAGCAGGAAAATCCCTGTTAGTTGTCACTGCAGGATTCCCAGGGTGAGGCTGTCAGCTGGAACCCAGCCGGGCAGACAGGGAATGGGACAGGGACACGTTTCTAAGGACTGGCAGAATCTGAGGGCGGCTGGCGTCTGGGGGTGGGAGGAGCAAAGAGGGGGCAAAACAACCCTCAGGAGGAGGGGCACGGGTCGTCCCAGCCTCAGGCATGTGATGCCTGAGACTCCAGTGAAACGGGCTCCGTGGGCAACTGGACATGAGAATGGCCGGGACATCTGAGAGGCAGACGTGGCGGGAGGAGGGGAGACGCAGGAGAGGATGAGTTTGGAGGGAAGAGAATAAAATCAGTGGCATGGTTCTGGAGGTACAGGCAGGACAGGGGAGGCCCCCAGCAGCATGGAGGCCTGCCTGGAGGAGGAGGAAGACTGGGCCCACTGTGGTGTGGCGGGAGCCCGCTAGGCACATGGACCCACGGGACAAGACGCGGCCCACGGGACAAGACGCACCCCACCAGCCTTGCTACCTGCTCAGGGCGGCCTGCAGCTCCTCCTCCTTCTTGGCCAGCTGCATCTTGAGCTCCGCGATCTGCGCCTGGAGGTCGGCGATCTGCTCGTGGAAGTCACTGGCCTCCCCCTCCAGCTTCCGCTTCAGCTTCTCCAGCTCCTGCCGGCTCTTCTCCTCCTTCTTCAGCCGCACTACGACAAAGCCAGGGGCCCCTCAGGAGGTGCCAGCTACCAGAAAGGCACCCAGAGGACAAGCCTCTCTGCTCTGGCACCTCACGGACGGACGGACGGAGGGACACACACACACACACGGACACACACACACACACACACACACACAGCCCCACAGGTGACTGGCCTGGCCCAGACCATGATCTTGCAGGAGGAAAGTCAATGCTGCTCCTTTGTTACTAGTGTGTCTGCTGCAGGGGCCTCGCTCAGATTTACTCCCTGATTGTATTTTTTAATTTAATTAATTTGTTTATTTGAAAGAGAGAGAGCACGAGTGGGAGGAAAAGCAGAGGAAGAAAGTGAAGCAGACTCCCTGCTGAGCAGAGAGCCCGATGTGGGGCTCGATTCCAGGACCCTGAGATCATGACCTGAGCCAAAGGCAGACGCTTAACCCACTGAGCCATCCAGGCGCCCCAGCTCTCTGATTTAAAAACATCCATTTGAATCCCCCTTTGAGGTACAAGGTTTACCTTCCAGTTCTGAAATCATAGATTCATGCTTGTTTTTTAGCTTGGTAAGATTCTTGGCCTTTTCTTCCTCTTCTGCAAGATTCGTTGTTAAGTCACTAATCCTCTCTTCAAGGAGTTTTCTCTCCTTGAAGGGGAGAAGGAAAAGAGATATCAATTGCTTTCTCTTCCCTTTTCCAGGATCAACATTTCATTTTTAGTCACTTCCAGAAAAACAGGTGGAAAGAAAACCCAGATGAACACACAATACAACCTCTAGCTTTAAAATGATTTAAAAAAAAAAAAAAAAAAAAGCTTCTTAACAGTCATTCCCTAAAGCCCAGGTACTTCACATCGCATACGACCTCTGACCCCCATACTTCATGGTCCAGGCAATCGAACCCTCATTCCTTCCTCCCACATGCCAGCTCTTTCCTTGCCACAGGGCCTTTGCACAGATAGGACCATCTCCTGAGCGGCTTCTCCACTCCCCTTCCAAGTGCTCTTCATTCTTCAGGTTTTCTCTTAAATGTCACTTCCTCCAGGAAGCCTTCCCTGAATACCTTACTTCTATCCCCTGATGTTCTATTTTTATAACATGGTGAACACCTTCTTCAGAACCCTGACTATGAGGGTCACTAATGGTTAGGTATGAGCCCTACCAGGCCAGGGCCCCCCTCGTCATGCATGCCTTGCACCCCAACACAGGGGCCCAGCTGACATCTAGCTCAAAGAACTCAAGGGAGTCTGAACTCAGTGGAGCTGCTTAGTGGTTCCTGATCTGGGTGACCTACTCATTCCAGGTGACATGGGGACTTTTCCAGTTTGGGCACTGAAAGTCTCACATCCCAGAAAGCCCTCAGTCCCAGGCAAACCACGCCTGCGGGTCACCCTATCACTGACCAGAAGTGGCCCATGAGAATGCGGGAAAGGCCCCCAAGTCTCAGGCACATGTGGCTGCCTTTGCACAACTCAGGGCACCCACTGGCATGGATTTTCTGAGACCTGATCCGTGGCAAGCCCTGGTCCTGGAGGGACCGCCAGGGACCCCATCCATGGGGTCTACTGGCCTCTAGATGGCAGTCAGGAGGCCGCCTTCTGCACTGTGCATTTGGCCAGAAAGGGGAAGCATCTGGAGTGCTTAGCCCCGGGGGAGCCTGCGGGGTTAGCGCAGATGTTGGTCCCACTCACTCACTTTTGACAGCTTATTGTTCTGATCGTCCATGACCAGAATATCATCCTCCAGTTTCTTGATCTTGGCCTCAGCCGTGACCTTCTCCAGCTGTAGCTTCTGCCTCGCGGCTTCCTCTTCCTCCAGCTGTTCTTCCAGGTCCTTTGCGGGAGAGGGAACGAAATCACAAACCTCACTCCCAACGGGGTCCCTCTCTCGCAGCTTGGGGGCTGAGCCACACAGAGCCTGGGTCTCATGCCCCCCAGCCCCGGCTCTGCAGTCTCCTTTAACTGGAAATAAAAGGTTTGGGAAACCACTGGCTTCTTGAGCCTCAGTCTTCCCATCTGTCAAATGGGGATAGTAGATACTGTGTGGTTTCAAAATGTGTCTGCAAACCCTCCTACTCTTCCCTTCAAGAGGTTCAGGCTAATTCCTCTCCTCATCAGTGTGGGCTGGATTTAGGAGGAAGTGATTAGGTATAATGACCAAGGTCAGGCTATAAGAGGCATTGTGGCCTCCTCCCCGTTCCTTCTCTTGATTCGCCCTTCCTGGGGGAAGCCAGCAGCCATGTAGCCCTAAGGAGAAGCTCCCCGCCCTCCCAGTGAGGAGATGAGGCCTCCGGACTCCAACCACGGGAGCTAGCCACGTGGACGTGGGTCCTCCAACCCTGGGCTCCCATCCCGACTGTACCCTCGGGCAGAATCTCATGCAGAACCTCCCAGCCGAGCCACTCTCAGATTCCAGACCCTGTGACCCGACAGCTTGTCCTTCCAAGCTGCTAAGTTCTGGGGCCTTTTGTCCTACAACAGCAGCTAACTAATGAGAATATCCCTCACACGGGGCTGTGAGGAGAAAAGGTGTTTGCACACAGAGGACAGAGCCGGAGAATGGGGCGGGCTCTCTGGGAGACCAGGACGGCCGATCCCCTCCAAGGCTTAGTCCCCAGCGGGGACAGACATGACCACATGCCCCTCACAGGCCTGCAGGGAGGGTCAAACGATAAGGCAAGCAGCCCCTGCAGGGCCTTACCAGCATCTGCTGAGCCATCTTCTTCTTCTCGGCCTGCAGCTGCTGGCCCCGGTCTTCCTCCTCCTCCAGGCGGGCCTCCATCTCATGCAGGATCTCCTCCAGCTCCTGCTTCTTCGCCGCCAGCCGGACCCGCATCTCCTCGGCCTCAGCGTACAGCTCGGTCTCCGCCTGCAGTTGCTCCTGGAGCAGGTTCTTCTCCTCGGCCAGCTGCATGCAGGGAGCAGGGGGGTGGCCAGTGAGCCCCTCAGGGGCACGGCTGCCCTCCCTCCGCAGCCCCTGCCGGGCTCTGGGCCGCTACCTGGGAGTGCTTCTGCTCCAGCTCCTTGAGCTCGCTCTCGGCCTTCTGCTGCCGCTCCTTGGTCTTCTGCAGCTCATCCTCCTTGGCCTGCATCTCCTCCTCCTGCCGAGTCACCTGGAGCAGCGGCTTCACCTGCGCGCACACCGCCAGCCGTCACGGGCGTCCATGGCCCAAGGAAGCTAAAAGCTCTCGGGATACCTCTGATCAGCGGTTCTCAACCAGGGACCGGTTTATGCCGTCCCGCACCCCTGAGGGGATGCCTGGGGGGAATTGCCCAGGACAGTTTGGGCTGTTCCAGTCCAGGCGTGGGATGCTACCAACACCTAGTGGGTACGGGCCGGGGGTGCCGCCGCAGATTCCAGAAAGCACAGGACAGCACCCCCCACCCCACAACGCAGGCTTTCCATCCAACACACCCATAGCACTGAAGTTCAGAAATCATCAACGAAAGCCACCGGAAAAAATGTGCACGGTGTAAAGGAGAAAGTCTCTCCTTCTCCCACTTCGTGCCTTCCCAGAGAGGGAATTACTGCTGACCAACTGGCTTATCTCATCCCAAGGAGGAAAGGGGGGAGGAATCTCCCACGTTCTGCCTTCCCGTCAAGGTGACCGTGAGCACCCTTGACGTTTTCCGCCAGTCCTTCTCCTACATGTTTAAAAAACACACCCGAGACCACGCTGTCTGATTTTCTACGCCATGTCTGTTACTTAAAACTAAAAGATAATCATGGCCTCATGCTGCTGTCAGCTTTATGCCTTTGTTTTTTGCTAGCTGCCTTTTTTGTGCTATAGAAGCGGTGACAGAGGACATCCCTTTCTCCTGGCTTTAGGGGAAAAGCTCTCAGTTCTGTCCCCATTAAGGATGACATCAGCTGTGGGTTTTTCGCAGTAGGGCTTGACTGTGCGGAGGGAAGGGCCCTCCACACGGCTTTGGTTGAGCATTTTCAGGTAGCCATCATTTTTAAGAGTTGCAAAGTATCCTACGGAGGGAGGAGTCTATTGGGGGCTGGACAGTGACATTGTGCTACTATAAGATCCACCACGAATGCCCCCAAGTCCTGATCTTCAGAGAACGGTGCCTTGTGACAAAGCCAGTTGCCCTGATGACAGAGGGTAGGACTCCACTTGTAGAACATTCTCGAAACAGCAACATCACAGGAAGGGAGGACAGAGGAGTGGAGCTATGGTGGGGAAGTGGGTGCGGCCAGAAATGAGCAACGGGAGGGATCCCCGTGCAAACACTTGGGATCCCAGTCAGGGTCATTGATAACCTACGAGCCGACCGAAGGAGAAGGGGGAAGCCTTCTCGGGCCAGGGAACTACACACAGGCGAGGTGTGACTCTGAACCCCCGAGCGCATGCGCACACGGGCCGTCAACCACATGCGGCCCCACAGCGGGAGCATCTGGGGCACAGAGAGGGGCGGAGGGTTCCGACAGGGGCGGGTTCCGACAGGGGCGGGTTCCGGAGCACTCACTTTGGTGAACAGCCTCCACCACTGCCAGTTCCGCAGCTTGAGGTAGGCGGCACAGTTCCTCTGAATCACCTTCATGGCCGTCAGCTGTTGCTGCCGCTTGGCAAAGGCCCTGGGGCAGGGGAAGTGGGTTCTGTGAGAACCCCCCGGGGAGGCCGGGGCGGGGGGGGGGGGGGCGCCCAAGCCTTGTCTCCCCGGGGGTCGTGCGCACATCCCAAAAGCAAGACGCGCCTGTCCGGCATGTGATTCTGTGACTCCTGCAGGGGCATCACCCCTCCCCTCTGCTCTCCAGCTCGGATTCTTCAGGAAGCTCGAGCATCAGCACATGCATGTCATCCGGGCGCAGACCAATTTAATGATCTGGAGGCCAGAGCCCTTCTCGGTGGGCAAGGAAAACCCCCAGCTCACCAAACGCCCTGGACTCAGAGCCGTGTTCCAAACAATGCCTAGGTAGTCAGTCTACACTCCACCATTCCTAAAGGGGGTCCTACACATCTCCAGCCGTGCGGTGTCTTTCCCAAAGTGAGTGACAGGCAGACCCACTGTTTCCTCCGGTGTGTCTTTGTGTCTTAGAAATCTCAAGTCTGACTCGGAATCAGGGCTCTTTGGGTTTCAGGGCTGGTGGGTTTGCAAAACCACCGCCAGGGGGAGCTCAATGGCTCCTCTTTCTCTGTGGGGCTGCCATCTTGGTACATGGGTCAACTTGAAGAATGACGCTGCTTGCGTTAGTGGAGGTGGGAGGGCGCATCAGAGAATTGAGTTATGAAATATAACCACTCAGGTCTGTCCCTGGACTGCAGACCTCCCAGTTCTGGCCTTCACCACCTTGGTTCTGGCCTTCACCCTCTTGGGTCCACTTAGTAATGAAGGGGCTTACTCTGCCCTGGGCAGAGAGCCACTCCGCCAGCCCCTGCAGTCCTCTGTGGGGTGTGACTTCCCTTGAGGACCCCCATCCCTCATGCGGACCCCAAGCCTCGCAAAACAGAAGGAGCATCCGATCTCCCTAGACCCTGCCTTCTGAATCCCTTTTGAACAGGGGGTTATGGGTACAGTCAAATCCTCTTCCCTCCCATCCTTACCATCTTCTCACACTTCTGAAATGACAACCTAGCTCTGTCCACTGACTCCTCACAACCCCATGGGCAGGAATAAGAATCCTCCTCCAGTGGAGAGATCTGAGCCTCGTAGAGAGAGAGAGAGAGGGTAACTCGCCCAAGTTCACCAGCAAGTAAGCAGGGGAGGCAGGACGAGAGCCCTTAGAACGAGGGCGCTTCCCTACAATGGTAGGTTTCTGCCTCCACCAGAAGCGGCCCCAGGCGATCAGGATGCTTCCTAACTCAGGTGGCCTCTTAGAAAAGCAGGGAACCAGAATATGAGGCTGCAGAGGCCCTAGAGGAGGGCGTGTTTCTGGGCCCTTTGTAGGAAGGCGACAGTGCTTGGGTCCTTACTTCCTGGCCAGGTAGCCGCGACACATGGCCTGGAAAGCCATGATGACATCAGTGATCTTCAAGTCCCGTTCCTCCTCCAGGTGTGCCAGGACCCCCGTCCGGAAGAAGATTTTGCTCTGCCCGATTCTGTACAAGTTGGGGTCAAGTTCCAGGGCTTTGATCTGCAGAAGAAAGGGAGACAGGTGCTCTCATTCTCAGCTGTGACGTGTCTGTGAGGTTGTGTTTCAAAGGTCCCACCTCAACGAGCTCCTGGCAGTGTCCCCAGCAACGGGGGGGGGGGGGGCACTTTGCAGTCGGATCCCTGGGGAGGGGCTGGGGCTGGGACTCACCATGAGAATGCAGGCCTGCTTCCCATCCATGAAGCCTTTGGGAATGGCGTTAGCAGCCAGGATCTCATAGCTGGAGACACAGGAAAGAGGCCACTGATGAAACGCCTCTCGGCATCCTTCCAGCCCTCCACCTGGCCTGGCTCACCACCCCACCGCACTCCCTGCACCCCAGCCCCCTTCCCTGAACCCAGCAGGCTCACCGTTGGCGGAACTCCTGGAAGACGATCCTGTTGGGGAAGCCCTGGCGGCAGATGCGAATGCCTTCCAGTACCCCGTTGCAGCGCAGCTGCTCCAGCACCAGAAAGGCGTCCAGCTTGCCAGACTGCAAGGGCAGAGAGGCAGAGCGGTGGACCAGGGAGCTGGGACTCCGGGAGCAGCAGGCCCCAAATCTCAGGCCTGGGTGACCCAGTGTCAGGCCACCGCGGCTGACAGAGGCACCAGCGGAGGTCCCAGCTGAGGTACCGGTGCCACCTCTTCTGGACTTGGTGGCACCAGCATCACCTGGCTAGAAGCCTCTCCTTCCCTCACTTCCTGTCGCTGGTGCTGCAGCAGCTACCTCCCAGATGGCTCTCAAAGGACATCCAGTCACCATCACCACTCCCTCCCTGCTTCCCACCCCTGTCTTGCCTCCCTCTGCAACCTCTCATTCTGTTTCCCTAACATCAGTCTGATCGTGACATATCCCTGCTTTTAAAAGCCCACAATGGCCTCCTCTGGTCAACCCACAAGGAGTGCCACGACCCAGCTCCTGCCAAGGGATTCGGCCCCATTTCTCCCCAATCCCTGCCTCACACCATCACAGGTCAGCATGAAATGACCCAGTCGCTCCTAGACCTTTCGCTTCTCAGCTCACATCTTTGCTTCTACTGGTCCCATTGCCTAGGATGCCTTCCCCACCCTGCCTTCCACTTCACCAAGCTGATGCCTACTCACTCCCAAGGCAGCGTTCTCTGAGCCCCAAGGCTGGAGTGGGAGCCCCGGCTGCATGGTGTTCTTGTAATTTACCATGTTGCATTGTGCGTATCGGCTTGTGCATCTCTTTCTCCCAGCAGGTCTCCCATGACATCAGCCCTACTGACATCTTGGGCTTAGTCTCTGCTTTCCCTCTGTGAGGGCTGCCCTGTGTGCCATAAGGCGTTTAGCAGCATTGCTAGCTTCTCTACACTATATCTGAACAGCAGCTCCCTCCCTGTTATGACAGCCAACGAAGTCTGCAGATGTGGCCAGATGTCCCTGGGGGACACTGCCCCAGCTGAGCACCCCTGCACTAGATCACCGGAAGAAACCTGCAGGCAAGGATCCCAATTTATCCAGCACTCTATCCTCAGTCCCTGGCACAGGTGCAGCTCTACTGACTAGACTGCCTATATTGACTAGAATAATGAATGCATGAACGATTCGATGCCCTGAACCAAAAGTCCAAGGCTCAAAGTCCCTTCTGTCTCCTTGCCTTCCTTTGCCTCCAGGATGGGGAGTGGGTACCCAATTCAGACAACCTTCCACCTGCATCAGACGGAGCCCGGGGGGTACGGAGGTTTTCCTCCTTCCTCTCTACCCTGGTCTGCTTTCCCAAAGCTTCCTGATGATATCCCCAGGGAGTACATTTTGGCCCCCACCCCCAGGAGCCAGGCAGGTGGCCTCACCCTCTTCTCGTGGTTGGGGATGATACAGCGCACAAAGTTGGGTGTGGTGTTACGTAGGGTGGTCATCAGCTTCCCCAGCTGCTCTTTGTACAGCTGTCCCACTGTGCGGAACATGCCCTTCTTGGTCTTGGAGGCACTGGGCAGAGAGCTCTCCGTCATCTTGGCCATCTGGTCCAGGCCCACGATGCGGTCCACTGTGGGGCACATTAATGTTGGTGTCAGCCTCTGGCCCACCCAGGGGCCCTCCACCCCAGCAATAAGCCAGAGGACTAGGCCCAGAGAGTGGAGACTCCAAGTTATCTGCTCCATTTTCGTGGGCACCGTCCCCATTCTCTCCTCTGCGGACCAACACCTTTCCTCTAGCAATAGGTAAGGGGAGGTGTGCAGAGGTCTGCTTTCCATGTATTGTCTATTTGGGAAATCTGAAAGCTCCTGAAGTGACAAAAAGAACAAATTCTCTCTCTCAGGTTATCACAGAGACCTGGAAATAAATCCTGCTTTTGCCACTGTCTTGGCCTGGTGTCATTTTGTGCCTCAGTTTCTCCTACAAAATGGGGGTCAAACCAGCATCTACCTCCTAGGGCAGGAAGAAGCGAATAAAGTTTACCTCTCCTGCCTGCCTTCAGACCTTCATCTATCAAGAAATATTTATTGAGAGCCTACTATGCACCAGGCCCCACAAACAGCCATGAACAAAGACCCTGTGTCTCCACACATACTCCCAGCTCATATTCTATGGATATTCTATTGGAAAAAGACCAACAATGACAACGTATATAAGTATACAATAGTCCAAGTGGTGAGACATACCTAGAAAGATAAAGCAGGGTAAAGGGGGAGAGAAAGAGTAATGGGGGTGATCTCTCTGATAAGCTGAGTGAGTGATTAGGTAGATTTTCAGAGAATCAATATTCTGGATACAAAGTATAGCAAACACTCCAAGGTAGGAATCTAGGACGTTAATAGGGACTCAACAAGGAATAGGTGGTGGTGTTATTGGTGGTGGCATCACAGCCACCAAGGTTCTTTTTCTTTCAGAACAGAACGAGAGACTCCCACCATCCCAGTGGATGCTGCCCATCCAAGCCAAAACCACTGGCATAACTATGAATTTCCCTCAAGGCACGGCTTTGGCTGCACCCCACAAATTTTGGTAAGTTTTTTTAGTTCAAAATATTTTAAAATTCCACTTGAGAAAATTAAATAACACACCTAGACACTTCTAATAAGACATGGGGGCCAAGATCCAAGTGCCATTTAGAAGTGTGTCATTTAACTTCCATGTATTTGGGGATTTTCCAGCTATCTTTCTCTTACTGATTTCTAGTTTAATCCCATGGTGGTCAAAGAGCAGACACTGTATGCTTTCTATTCTTTTAGATTCATTAAGGTGTGTTTTATGGACCAGAATGCGGTCTAGTTTGGTGGAAGTTCCATGGGAGCTTGAGAAGAATGTGCATTCTGCTGTTGGGGGATGAAGCAGTCTATAGACCGCAGTTCTATCCAGTTGGCTGATGACGGTTCAGCTCAACTTCACTGGCATTAGGATGCCCTATTTCTCCTCCTTGTACTCAGGCAGGTCATATGACTCCATGTCATAATGTCTTTGCTTGTCTCTGTCTTCTGTCAGACTCTGGGCTCCTTCAGGGAAGGGTCTTGCTGAAACAGTCACAGATCTCAGGGTGAGATGCCATTACCCCATCCCATGGCCTGGGACATGGCGAGCACTTAGTAAATGTTGGCCCAACAGAACCCCTCCTCCAGCACTTTCTACCATGCTTAAAACAAGGGTGTCCAGGCCTATAAGCCCAAGGCTGACAGGCCCTGTGCAAGGACAGAGTTTGCTGCGGGCACCAAGGTCCAGGAACAAAAGCAGAAAACCCCATTGTCCCTAACAGTCATCACGGAAGCAGGCATGTACTAAGCATGTACTGAGCATGTACTGAGGCTTTACTATCGGACTGGCAGGTGTAAGCACTTCAACATGGATTAGTTCTTCTCTGGTTCTCAGAGGGAACCCAAGTGTGGTCCCCAGAACACCAGCCCCACCACCACCCCCTAGGAACTTGTTAGAAATGCGAATTCTCAGGCCTCACCTGGACCTGCTATATCAGAACTTTATCTGAGTTTCGACGAGCCCCCCAGCAGACCCTGATGCGTACTCAAGCTAGAGCCCCAGGTCTAACCCTACCCTCACAATACTCCTAGGAGAGCTGGGGACTATGCTTCTCTTCCTGGTTTTATGAAGGAGGACACTTAAGCTTAATGATGTCAAGAGACTCAGCCACGATGACACAGCTAGTACGTGGCCAAGAGAAGATCATAGTCGAGTCTTTCTAACTCCAGATGGGAAGTCATCACGCCTCCTGCACTGTTTCCTCGGTTACTGCTTGTCCCTTAACCTAGAACTGTCTTCCTGGGCCCCAGGTGTGGGACTGAGGGGTCAGGGGTCACCACTCCGGAAGTGGCTGGACATGTCAATAAGTTGTCACTAGCACCTACACACCTTGTCCTCTCCCCACCCCCACACAGGCCCACCCCCTCCTGGGAGCAGGTGTGAGAACCAGGGGCACCCGGAAGGAGGCAGAGCCCTCCGCACCCAGTCCCCCAGCTCCAGCCGGCCGACTCTTACCGTCCTTCCACAGGTCAGCCACGAACTTGTCCGAGGAGGCGTTGAGGAGGGAAGTCACGTTGTCATTCAGCGGGTCCATGTTCTTGGTCAACCAGGCGCTGGCATTGTAGTCCACCTGCAAGCATCAATGCCCTGGTCAGGGGCGTCTGCCTCCGTGACTAACTAAGGCCAGGGCCCAGGGGCTCCTGTTTCCCTCTGGAGTCTTCTCAGGTCAGAGAGGAAATGGCGTTAGCAGCCACCGTAATGGAAATCTTCAAACACCCATGATGAGTCCAGCAGATCAGTTCTTTAAAGGACCCTGTGACAATGGGGGCTTCGGCCAACAGCGCCCCCTGCTGACTCCATCCCTGCTTCTCTTAGTTTCTGGCAGCCTCCCCTCTGCAGAGCCCAGGAGGATGGTTAGAGTTCCAGCCCTGGAGAGCTTGGCAGATGGCAAAACCCCTCCCTTACCCCCAAGGCTCTCCTCTCATGAAGAGGGGCCTTGGCAACAATCCCATGACGTGTGAGGACCTCACGTCCCCTCTCTGATGAATGTAACTGCTGTACCTCGGAGATTCTGATACACCGATATACAGAAAAGGGATCGATAAAGCTTTTCCAGTTCCTGACTTGAACACGGACAATGGCCGAACCCTTCGTTTTATGATTGTGATGCTGAAATGGGAACAACCCGTAAAATAGCTCTGGGGGGTTATTACGGGATGTGGGTTGCCACGGTGATCGCCAGGCCTGATCAGAGAGGGGACAGAAAAGAGCCACTTGGAAAGCGGGAAAGAGGAAAGCGTTCTTTTGTGTGCTTACAGGAACGCACACTCCCTTGAGTTTGGGTAGGAGTTGGCAAATTTTTTTTTGGTAAAGGGCCCAGATAGTAAATGCTTTCAGCGCTACAGGGCATGACATCTCTGTCACTGTGGGTCACAAGCAGCCAAAGACATTATGTAAACATGGGAGCTGTGAGCCCACAGAACTTCATTTACAGAAACAGGCTGTGGGTGAGATGCGGCACGTGGCCGTGGTTTGCCAATGGCCGGTTCAGGGCCTTGCCTGTTTGCATGAGGTGGGGTGGGGGAGGGGAGGGCACTGGAGAGACAAGAAAATACTCAGATTCTGCAGGACAGGCCAAGCTGTGTTTTTTCCACGTTATCTAGGACCCTCGGGAGCCTCGGGGAAGCTCCTGGGTAATTACAGCTCTCATGTGATGACCATCATTACCAAGGAGGAGGAGGAGGAGGACAAAGAGAAGGAGGGCGACCTCCATCACATATTTTCCTGGACAGCAGAAGCTGGCTGTGGTAAGCTCCAGGCTTGTGGTAAGGGAGAGGTCTGTTGGGCCCAAAAGTGTGTTTATCAGTCCTCCCATCCCACCTGGCCCTTCCTCTTGGATTTAAATAGTAGAAGGAAAGAGTCAGTGTCTATACGAGAAAGAATTGCCTGGTCACCCTGGTTGGAATACGTTATAGAGATTAGAATATATATGTATAAATATCTCCCTTATAGACAGATAGGAAGACTTGCTTGGATTTGATTTACATTTGATTTACACCTTTGGGCTCTGCCATTCCTAAATTACTCCTGCTCTGAGCACCCCGCCTGGTCCCCAGGGACGGAGAGAGCCCTGGGGCCCGCGGCTGGTACCTTCCCGGCATAGTGGATGATGGAGAACTCTGTTTTGTCCTTGAGCTGCTTGGGTTTCTGAAACTTGGGGTGGTTGCCCTGCTCCGTGCATAGCTTCTCCACGAAGGACTTGTCCGTGGCCTTGGGGAACCAGCATTCCTCGTCCAGCAGGGCCAGCACGCCAGGAGGGTTGTTCTGTGGGAAACAAGGCAGGCAGGATCCCAGCTAGCATGCCTGCGCCTCGGGCTTGCCAGAAAGAGTTGGCCACCGAAACACGCCATGTCACCTCTTCTGCCTACATACAAAGATGGATTTATGCCTTCCACTCCCACAGATCTATCCTCAAATTACCCTGCGTCCAATGGACCCGCACTGGGGAGGGACAGGCGGGCACCGGCAGAACGTGTTTGCTGCTGCCCTCTAGTGGGCAGAACACACTGAACAGCCCACCTGAACTTGTTGCTCTACATGTAATTTGCTTTACATGTAATTTACATGTAAATTCATCTCAGGGTTCCTTTGGACAAAGCCCTTCTCTGTGGCCCGGACAGGCTAAGCCAAGGTGCCAGGGACACGGCCAAACTTACACACTTGCCATTTACTCTGCTCAAATGGTCTTCACTTTTTAGACTCAGATCAGGGAGGCATATTTTCTTTCTTTCTTTTTTTTTAATGTAAGCTCTACACCCCACAAGGGGCTTGAACACAGGACCCTGAGATCAAGAGTCACATGCTCTTCTGACTGAGCTGGCCAGGCGCTCTGAGTGTTTCTTCACTGCTCTATCCAAAGCCGGTCTCCCTGAATCATTCCCCACATAGGCCTTATCAGAGCTTTTAGTGGATTTGTCTGGCTTCATGTCTGCTCCTTCAGGAGGCCAGGGACTAGGTCCATCCGGTCCATGGTTACATTCCCAGCCCCTGAAGAGGGGGCCTGGCACAGAGCAGGTGCTTAGTACACAGTCATTCAACGATTGTTGCTTGTGTGCCTACTGTGGGCGTGGTTCTAGGAGTTAGGGGTACATGAGCAAACAGAACAAAGACCCTTGCCTTTGGGGATGAATGATTGAGAAGGAGAAGAGAGGGGAGGGGAGAGAAGGGAATGGAGGGAAAGGAAAGAAAGGGAAGGGTGAGGAGGGAAGGGAAGGGAAGAGAGGGGAGGGAGGGGAAGGAATGCTAGAGAAGGGAGAGGAGGGAAGGGAGGGGAGGGAATGGAGGGGAAGGAAAAGAAAGGAGGGGAAGGAATGGAGGGGAGAGGAGGGAAGGGGAGGGCAAGGGAAGGAGGCGAGAGGAGGGGTGGGAAAGAGAAATTAAAAAAAAAAAGAAAGTACCTTTGAGAATCAAATGTGGGCTAAGGGACAGTATGATCGAGTTCACAAGGACTCGGTGGCGGGGGAAGCCGTGCACCCGTGGGGCGAGGGCAGGGTCCACGTGCCACAGCCGAACGAGGCCACACACGCATGCGAGTGTGATGTGGGCCCTCACCGGCCGCTCGATGAGCTCGATGCAGGGCTGCAGGTCGAGCCCGAAGTCGATGAAGTTCCACTCGATGCCCTCACGCTGGTACTCTTCCTGCTCCAGGATGAACATGGTGTGGTTGAACAGCTGCTGCAGCTTCTCGTTGGTGTAGTTGATGCACAGCTGCTCGAACGAGTTCACCTGAGTGCGCGACAGCGGGGAGGCCCGGTGAGTGTCTTGGTCAGAGGACACGGCACCCAGGGAAGCTCGGCCCCGAGAGAGCGCCATGGCTGGCAGCCTGTGCACCAGAGTCCAGAGCAGGCTGAGTCCCAGCAAAGGCCGCCTAGAGTTCACGGGACTGGCTCTTCTCACGCCATGGGGCCCCCACACATGCTGTTTTGAGGATGCTTATCTCCTTCAGCTGTGCAGTGATTTATGCATAGAACAACTACGCAGGGTCCTTCATCACCCCCCACTGTGCAGATGGGGACGATGAAACTCAGAGAGGGAGTGATTCTCTCGTAGATATGTTTCAGACTATCTGTCCATCTCCAGACCTTCCCTTTCACTGAGATCGTCCCTCCAGTCTCTGGGTGTGGGATCTAGTAGCCATATCCCCATTACAAGAAGTACAGCAAGACCCTGAAAACAGGGCTTGGCCCAACTCAGGGGAGTGAGAGGGAGTGTGACTCAACTGGAAGATTTTGCTTACAACTGTTGGGAGCAGTTGCGTCTGGTCAGAATTTCTGGGGTTGCCAAAAGGCAATCTAGAGCTGTGGCAGCCATTTTGGCACCATGAGGGGAAAACCAGCTTGAGAACAGAACCAATGTAGATGTGGAAAAGAGAGAGAGAGAGAGAATGGGAGAGAGGTGGAAGAGATCAGGTCTTGCCTGTTGGACACAGCTGTAGCTCTGGCCTTCTCAGTTTCACAAACCAGTACATTTCTTACACCCTCAAGGGTGTAACCTTAGCTAGACAGCCTTCCAGTCTAAGTAGTTATCTGCCTGCCCTTCTCTGAAATAATGGCTTCTCCAAAGGAGACTTCATTCCAAAGAGTCAAGACCATGGCTGTCAGGATCCCACCAAGCTGTACCTCAAAGATCTCAAATCCAGCAATGTCCAGGATCCCCAGGAACGAAGCCCCTTGCCGGTGGGTCTTGTCTAGGGCTTTATTCACGCGGGTGAGTATCCAGCGGAAAAGACGTTCATAGGTGGCCTTGGCCAGAGCCTCTATGGCAAAGTCTGCCTGTGGAGACAAGTGAAGGAACATGGTCATCTCCAGTGGGCCACATTTTCAGATAAGCCTGGTGAGCAGCTCAGACTTTTATTCCCCTCCTACCCATAATCAGTCCTTTAAAAATAAACAAAAAGGGAAACTACACCATCTCTACACCCAGTAGAAAAGTGGCAGTAAGGAATTGAGTGGTCAGACCTAAGGAATGACTGTGTGCATAATTAAATACTTCCTGTCAGGGGAGCTGGAACTGAGGAGAGCCTGTTGCATCAGAGGGGCCATTTAGAAGTGGTCAGTGCTGCCTCTAGAAAGGGTACACAGTCATTTTCAAAAACATATCTTTTAGGTCTGACCTTGAATGTACAACTAAGAGATCAAGATGAGATCGTGAGTGCGGTACTGTGCTGTTCTTGTTCAGTACTGGATCTTCACAACCTGATCCGGGGACTTTGAATATTCTAGTATTGGATGGATGAGGAATAAAGAAATGGACATATGGATGAAAAGATGAATAGATGATACATGGATGACTGAATGGATGGATGAACGTATGGATGGTTGGATGGATGGACACTTCCCACTGTGGGATCATCAACAGTATAAAGTCTAACAAAGGCAGAAGTCAGTGAAAATAAGTTAGGATGGATGGATGGATGGATGAATGGACGGATAGATGGATGGATGAACGGATGGACGGATGAATGAACGGATGGATGGACAGACGGATGGATGGATGGATGAATGGCTGGATGGATGGATGAAAAGATAGATGGACGGATGGACAGACGGACGAACAGACGGACAGACGGATGGATGAATGGGTGGATGGATGGATGGATTGTTCAATGAACGGATGGATGGATGGATGCATGAATGGATAGACGGATGGATGAACGGAGGACGGATGGATGGATGAACGGATGGATGGATGGATGAACGATGGATGGATGGATGGATGGATGAACGGATGGATGGATGGATGCATGAATGGATAGACGGATGGAAGGATGGATGGATGGACGGATGGATGGACGGATGGATGGATGAACGGGTGGATGGATGGATGGATTGTTCAATGAATGGATGGATGGATGGATGAATGAATAGACGGATGGATGAATGGATGGACGGATGGATGGATGAACAGATGGATGGATGGATGAATGATGGATGGACGGATGGACGGATGGATGGACGAACGGATGGATGGATGGATGGATGATGGATGGATGG
Organism: Enhydra lutris kenyoni; assembly: GCF_002288905.1. Classification (NCBI taxonomy): domain Eukaryota; kingdom Metazoa; phylum Chordata; class Mammalia; order Carnivora; family Mustelidae; genus Enhydra; species Enhydra lutris. The sequence continues at coordinate 3,368,735 of NW_019154129.1, read as the reverse complement.
ATGATGGATGGATGAACGGATGGATGGATGGATGCATGAATGGAGAGACGGATGGATGCATGAATGGATGGATGCATGGATGGATGGACGGACGGATGGATGGATGGACGGGTGGATGGATGGATGGACGATGGATGGATGGATGGATGGATGGATGGATAAATAGATACGTGGAAGGATGGATGGATGGATGGATGAACAGATGGACAGATGGATGGATGAACAGATGGATGGAAGGATGGAAGGATTCTGCAGCAATAAATGGCAAGCACAGAAATCATTTCACAAGCAAAAATCAACAACAAGTGTATCATTACCTGTTCTTTTGTCTGAGCTTTCTGTACTACATCCCGCCCAACTTTGATACGTGGAGTCAGGATGGACCTGGTGAAATCTGTCACATTAATTCCCATGAGGTGACAAACCTTCTGAGCAGCTGGATGGAGGAAAAAAGCATATTAAGAATATCACAAAAGAGAAGGCTCAGGAAGGGAGGCCCATCACATGGGATATTTATGATCTATGTGTACATCAGATATTTTTCGAGAAATGGAGTATGACGGTAGTGAACACAGCATGAAAGAGTCCTGAAAACTGTTGTTGTTGGTGACCTCATCCCCAGTGTTTTGCTAAGAGGTGGGATGGAAGTATGCCCCAAGGAGGGGCTTAGGGTCAGAGAGTTTTAAGTCCAAGCCCTTGCCCCTTTCCCACTTCCTAACCACATGATTTTGGAAAAACCATTTCAGTTCCTAGAGTCTTACTCTTTTCAGCTTGTAAAAAGAATGGGCCACCTGGTACCTTGTTGGGTTGTCAACGCACTTAAATAAGGTAAGGCACGTCAAATGCCCAGCATTTGGCCAGCTACCAATAAAGATATGTCCCATTGGGCCAAGATGTGTGTCGCATCATTATTTGTGGTGGAAAAATACTGGAAAAAACCTTAAATGTCCACTAATATGGAAATGAACAAATATATCATGGTATTTTCACAAGATGAGTTCCCACCAGCAGGTAAAGGAACAACTCTCATTTTCTCTCTCTCTAGACTAGCCAATGTCTCTCAACTGGGGATGATTTTGCTCCCACAGGACATTTGGCAATAATCAGAGACATTTTTGGTTGTCGCACTAGGGGGCACTATTGCTGAGGCTGGAGGAGGAGAATAGAAAACCCGCTGAGAGGCCAAGGGGACGTCCCTGTCAGCTACTTGGTTTCATTTGAAAGACAAAATAGTATTAGAACATATTCACAAATGTCCATTCTGGATGGGGGACTCTTGTTATATTATTGCATATCTGCATTTTAAACCTTTTCCTTAAAAGAAGATAATAATAGTCCACCATGACACTTCCTCCACATGACGGCTAGTGGTGCCTGATGGCTTGCACGTGTGTGACAGTAGATACACAGTGTGATTTTAGGATTTTGTCCCGTCTCTTTGAACTGGGGCTTTTGGTTTGTTGTTCCCTGAAGTTTTCTCCTCGGTGAGAGAAGTCTTTTCACTTGCCGTATTTTGGAGTATACCCCATGAGAAACACGACAGGTGCAACGAAGGGGAAGTTCCAGGAGCTTCGGAAAGCAACACAATATACAGCCCACGCCGGTGGCACACCGACAACAGGTGGACAAGCCAGGGGCTTAAATCACCCTTTTGGCTCAGGCCCCCACAAGCAAGGGGGTAACCATGCAACCTTTCCATAATACAAAACACTGCTTGTTTGCAGGTAAAGCTGTCAATTTTAGAAAAAAAAAATACAGGATGCTTAGTTGAACCGGAATTTCATATGAACAACCAACATTTACAAATTGTAATTATGTTCCAAATATTGCAAAGAACATACAATGTATTATAAAATTATACAGCTTGCAATACAAATATTTGCTGTTTATGTGAAATTCAGGTTTTACTGAGCATCTTGGATTTTATTTGGCAGTTCTAATTGCAGAGAAACCTGAGCTCTGTCTCCCCAGCAAGACCGTGTGTGCCATGAGGAATGGGGCTGTTCTTATGGGGTTTCTTGATGAACCCCGGCCCCTGGCAGATTGCCCATGTTCAGAAATATTTGTTTAACAAAACAAATAATGGGGTTGAGGTTAGAATTGATGCTCCCTAAGGATCCTTCCTGTCTGATCTAAAACTATTAGTTTCCTTCCCCGCCCCCCAGCCCACGCTCTGATTCAAGAACTTCCCACTATGGGATCAGCAGCAGCAAAAGTCTAACAAAGACAGAAGTCAGCGAGAATAAGTTAGTTTGGCTCTTGTTAATACCCTCACCCAAAAAACAAGCAAAGACTTCATGTGACCCTCCTTCCCATCACACAAGTTGTCAATTATTGAGAAAAGGCAAGAAGAACCTGTGTTATCTGGCATGGATGCCTGGTCTGTGTTTCTTTCCTTCTTGAAGACGATATTTCCAAGCTGCAGGACAGACGACACCACCTTCAGTATAGCTGGGTAAGAGGAGAAGAGCAGATGAGACACAAATGTCAACGCCAAGGTGCTCTGGAGGGTTAGAATCTCAAAGTTATCGGGGACCTTAGAGCCAACTTACGTCTTTCTCCCAAAAAGACTCAGTTCTGAGCTCCTAAGTCTAGGAAAAAGGCAAACTAACCTAATTCCCTGCTAACACTGTAGAAAACCTGGCTGGGGATAGCAGAATATATTCAGATGGTTGCTAAAAATCTTGTGTTATCTAGGAATACTGCGCAGCAGGGGTTGGACCAACCCATGCACCAATTCTGGCCCACTGCCTGCCATTGTAAATAAAGTTTTATTGGAACACAGCCACAAACATTCATTTGTATATGGTCAGTAGCTGTTTGATGCTATAAGGACAGAGTTGAACAGTTGCAACAGAGATCATATGACCCACAAAATATTATATTATCTGACCGCTTACAGAAAACGTTTGTCAACCCCTACTCTACAGCAAGGAGAATGAATGACTGACAACCAAACAATAAAACTGTTGTATCTCGCAAATGCTGAGCAAAAGGCGCCAAATACAAACAAGAACATCAGTATGTAAGTCTACTAATAGAAAGTTCAAGAACAGGGAAAATTATGCTGTTAGAAGTCAGGATAATGGTTAACCTTGATTGCGGGAAACTACTAGAAGGGCTATGGGAACCTTCGGCAGGGGGCTGTTGGTATTCTCTTAGTTTAAATGGGTGTGAGGAGCACAGGTATGTTCAGTATCTAAAACTTAATCAAACAGTGTACTTATAATATACACAATTTCCTAAATGTAAATTATATGTCAATAAAAGATATTTAAAGGGGCCCCTGGGTGGGTTAAGTGGGTTAAGCCTCTGCCTTCGGCTCGGGTCATGATCTCAGGGTCCTGGGATCGAGCCCCGCATTGGGCTCCCTGCTCAGCGGGGAGCCTGCTTCCCCCTTCTCTCTCTCTGCCTGCCTACTTGTGATCTCTCTGTCAAATAAATAAAATAAGATCTTTAAGAAAAGATATTTAAAAAGCAAAAAACAAAACAAAGCAAAACAATAATCCCCGTCCTTCTTAATATTGTCTGGCTGAGAACACAAGATACTTATGCTAGGATCAAGAAGGGGGAAACTTTTTCCTACTTGTTATCCAAGAGTCTTCAGGTAAAACGATGTGTTTCCAGACCCTTGGAACACGACTAACTAACTAACTAACATTACCGTTAAAATGGCTCCTACGACTGACATCCCCACAAGACTGTGAGCTACTGGAGAGTGGGGGACTGTCCTATCATCTCTGTATTCTCAAAGCCTCCTTCAGGGTCCAGACACACATGGGGAGGGAGGGAAGATGGAAAGAGGTTACAGGATGGAAGTATGTGTGGATGGATGGAAGATGGATCAGGGATGTGTGGAGGGAAGGAAGAGAGGAAGATGGACAAATCAATGGTTGGACCAGTAGATGGATGGTTGATGATGGATAGATGATCAGTGGGTTGACGAATAAATGGGCTAATTGATGGTGTTGACAGATGGAAGGGTGCAGGATGGAAAGCTGGGTACTTGCCTTTAGTAGAACACATATGCAAATCCCCCAAGACTCTGGCTTCCAAGAAGAAATCACCGAGTTCTGCAAACAAAGCCTGAGATCCCAGCCTCCTCTGGTTCTTCAGGCCAACCTTGGGGTGCCAGCCCTTTGCAACAGCTGCCCTCCCACCTCAGGGACTCTGGCCCAGCTCAATAGGAGGAAGGCTCAGTTACTGATCACCCACCCGTCTGCTCCCACTCACTACTGCAGAAACCCTTCCTCCCCCAAAGCGTAGAGCTTCTTCTGATGGGAAACAACTAAGGCAGAGGGGCTTTGTCAACTGCTAAGTGTTATACTAATAGTTTTTAAACTCTAAGTTTAAGCTAAGGATTGCTGAAGTGCTCACAGGGCCCAGGGAAGGAGTGTCATTCAGGGGGTCTCAACCTTGGCATTGCTGAAGTTTGGGACCAGATAAATCTTTGCAGGGGGCGGGGGGTGGGGAGAGGGAGGGGGCGCTCTTCGTGCTGTTCCGTGTATCCCTATAGGATGTTTAGAAGCATTCCTGGTCTCCAACCACTAGGTGGCAGCAGTGTTCCCTCTCGTGAGCTGCGGGAACCAAAAATTTCCAGCGGAGGGGGCGGGATATTATCAAATTCTAGCAAGATGCTGGGCCCCGGGGATCTGCTCGATGTGGTGAAAGCGGGAGATGCGCAAGGACCAGAGACGGGTTGAGGACCTAATGGGTGCCAAGCTGCTGCTCTCTTCCTTTAAGTTGTTAGGAGAATTAAAAAGAACAGAGAAAAGGATCAACTTCTCACAGTGGGATTCCACCCGTACTGATAAGGACACCAGTCCACATTTTAAAATACACTGGGCTCCTTCTAGCCTTGATTTCCATACCTGGTTCTGACACGGATTTTGGAAAGGGTTTAAAGGACAAAAACCACCTTTCCACACACAAATACAGAGCACAGAGAATCACACAATGAGGCTTGGTAGTCGCTGAGACACAACAGGGAGTCCCAGCTCCACCAGCAACATGCTGCTTGTCCCTGGGCAAGTTTCTTCACTTCTCTGGGCCTCAGTTGTCTCATCTGCAGATTGGGGATAACAATGGCCACATCGCTGGGTTCTTCTGATATTAAATAAGGCATATAAAGCACTTAGCATATTGTTTTATCTCCTGATGTCTTCACTTTAAATATATTACAAATATTTCCACAAGTCCCTGTGGTTCTAAAACAATTCAGAAAGCAATCGCTTTCTTTCTTAAGGCCAAATAATAATTGAATAAATCCTCGCTGATCAACATTTCTGGTTTTTGTTATTTAACACTGGACATCTTGGTGCCTTTTTGTTTTTTTAAAGAGGCATTAGCAAATGCTTGGCACACAGTAGTGTGTGTGTGTGTGTGTGTGTGTGTGTGTGTGTGTGTGTGTTTTTAAAGCAAAGATTAGAAGTAAAAACGACTCGTGTCCCAAATAAAATAAATCCTTCTGGGAGAGCCCATGCCATTCAGGAAGGGATGCTGTTACCCCTGGATTCTGTTGTGGGGCTCTGGCTAAAACCCACAAACACCACCCATTTGTCCACTGGCCCATGGAGTCTGCTTTTTCTGGGCCCCCAGTTATCTCAAGGGAAGCTGCCCTCTAGACTGCATTTCAGCAACCTTAGCACCATTCTGGGGCTCCAAAGGGGTGTGGGCGTGGGAACGAAAAAAAATTTTCCACAACCGTGTCCTAGTGTTCCCAAAAGAGATTAACCTTGGACACTGGGGAACATCTAACCCAGAAGGACAAGTATTTCTTTTTTATTTTTTTTAAGATTTTATTTATTTATTTGACACAGAGAGAGAGATTACAAGCAGGCAGAGAGAGGGGGGGAAGCAGGCCCCCCACCAAACAGAGAGCCCGATGCGGGGCTCCATCCCAGGACCCTGAGACCATGACCTGAGCCGAAGGCAGAGGCTTAACCCACTGAGCCACCCAGGCACCCCAGGACAAGTATTTCTTAAAGCACAGTGTGGAAACCAAGATGATCTCTTCGAGCTTTCTTGGTCTCAGAATCAAGTGTGTTTCTTGGTCATTGGTTGGTGATATTGATCAACATGGGTCTATGACCAGAACGCACTTTCCAGGAAGAATCCAAGTAAGCCCCTCACCTCAGTTATTCCCCCAACCCCTGCCCATCCTGGGCCCGTATGTTCTTGAGAAGGCCAACGTCCTCTCCAGCTCCAGCATGGAACAGAGACCATAACATAAGCCACTCAGAGCTTTCCTGGGATCATTCTGAATAACTCAGGAATATGCATATCAACCTAAGCCAACCAGTAAGAGTCAATGGAACTCCATCCAGGGACTCAGACAAGGAATCCAGTCTACTTTGCTGGACATAAACCCAAAGAATGTAAGGGCTGGAGCCTCAGCAGCCATTCTGCTCCCAAGAAATGGCAGACACCTAAAGACAATACTGCTCATAGACCAGGTTCTAGAGATATCCTTTGAGTCCACAGAACCCACTGTACCTGAAACCCCTATCCCTGAACTTTCCGGCTCTGCAAGTGGATCATTTCCCTTTTTGCTTATGCCAATTCCAGTTGCTTATAACTGAAAGAGTCTAACATATGAAGCCACTTTTCTAAAACACCAATAAGCCACCTAAGGTAATATTCATTTTCCTTCATTCCTTTTTTTTTTTTAGGATATGGAGAGAATCCAGCAAGCAGAAATCTGTCCCAACCAGAGAAGAACCTCTAACTAATTCTGGTGGCCATGACTCTAGGTCCCCTCACCAGCCTCCAGTCTCAAGGCATGAAGACTTACACAGCTGCTCCTCCTCATTGAAGCCCATAATTGCCATGGCCTCCAAGGTTTCTTGGAACATCTCGTCATCCTGGGCAGCTGGGATGGGCACAAAGCCATTGGAGAGGAATGTATAGTTGTTGAAGCCCTCCAAAAGCAAGTCATCTAGAAGGAGACGAAGATGGGATGGTGGTCAGGAAGATGGACTTTGAACATGAGAGGCAGGAACCTGGTGAACGGTTTGGATAAATTGGATAAATTTCTTAAGCAGAATCACTAAATTTGTTCCCTTTCCTGAGACTTGTACAATTTAAAACCTTCCTTTTACTCTATCACACAGAAGGCATCACCAGCCAACACCAGCCTCATACCGTGGTGCAGGTTGTGCACTGCCCCAAGGTACCTGGCAGCTGAAACCTAGTCTTAGTTCCACCTGTTAAGCCACATCCCCTGATACAAGGTTGCATCTAGCTGGATGAAGGGACACTTTTATCTCAGCTTCCCCCAAACACCCAAACAAAGCTGCCTGAAAAATTAGATCCGTATTTATCCATCCACTTATGAAACTTTATCGCATCATTAATATGCATGAATTTAAAAAATCAATTACTGTCAAAAGGTTTACAATAGGGACACCTGGGTGGCTCAGTTGGTTAAGCTGCTGCCTTCGGCTCGGGCCATGATCCCAGGGTCCTGGGATCGAGTCCTGCATTGGGCTCCTTGCCCTCCAGGAAGCCTGCTTCTCTCTCTGCCTCTGCCTACCACTCTGCCTGCTTATGTGTGCTCTCTCTCTCTCTCTCTGACAAATAAATAAAAAATCTTAATTAAAAAAAAAAAGGTTTACAATAAAAACACCATTCCCTGTTCACCCTTTTTCCAATTCCTACTTTACCCCATAGTACTGCTTTTCACTCTTTTAGCTGTTCCTTCTGGTACTTACCACTATCTATTTAACAACTTAATATAAATTATATTTAGCATAGGCTTGTATATACTATATGTCATATATTATATAGGCTTATACAAATTATAATGTTGTATTTAGATATCATCTATAATAAACTAGTTCTGGATATTTCAAAATGAGGTATTATCTATTGATCACCTGTAATGGTGGATAAAGATTTAGCTCTCTTATCATATCTAGTCTACTGGTTTGTTTTTTAAGATTTAATTTTATTTATTTATTTATTTTGACAGAGAGACACAATGAGGGAGGGAACAGAAGCAGGGGGAGTGGGAGAAGGAGAAACAGGCTTCCTGCTAAGCAGAGAGCCAGATGTGGGCCTGATCCATGATGCTGAGATCGCAAATGTCCTCTTCCAGATCAATCTTTAATGAGGCTGGATTTGACTGTGGTTTTGGAGAAAAGTCAATGAGATAGTTTTCTTTTTGAACAAAGGTCTTTTATGGGTCAAGTCACTTGGAAAGTGCCTGAGGTTAAACTGACCCAAGAAACCAGTTAACTCCAGCCTTTGGGTTAGCCACGATGCCTGATTAAAGTCACAAGGATTTCGGTCTTGACCAAGATTTCATTATCCAGACTCTGGGTAAACTTACAAATGTTTGATCCTCTCTTTCCAGATCTAGCATCAAGAATAAAAATGGCCCCGAGGAATTTTAGGAGTTAGCTTTATCCTTGCCCAATTGTTGGAAGACTAGAGACAGAGCACAAACCTGGAACCCAGATCACCAAACAAGCTACTATTGACTTTGGTTCCAAAGAGATGGAGAGATAGACACATTTCTCCCCGGGCCACCTCATAATGTCCCGCACTGTAACTGATAACTTACCTAATTTCCAGTGTACAACATCTGTTCAGCATCTCCCCCTTTTATTCAAAACTGCTCTACTTCAGACCCAATTATAAGCTCCAGACCGCCAAGCGTCAGGATTTAAGAGTGAATGAGGTCGCCCCCTAGTGGCAGAACATTGCACTACACCTCATCACAGCAAAGATACCAGCACACACATGCCTTGGATAAATTTCTTAAGCCAAATCACTAACCCTGGGGCCCCAAAATGATGGGAAGCAAAGTTTGTATTGCTCTCATAAAATGTTAATCTTAAAATTGTTACTAGAATTTAGACTATAATATGTATATATTCCTCCTTTCAGCTGTGTGATTTGTATATTCGTTTAAGAGTAAATTATTGGAGTTTCAGAACATATAACAGCCTATATATGACATACAGCATAAACAAGCCTATGTTATAGATCATCTATATTAAGCTGTTAAATAGAGAGATAGTGGTAAGTACCAGAAGGAACAGCTAAAAGTGATAAAATCAGTACTATAGGGTAAGGTAGGAATTGGAAAAAGGGTGAACAGGGAATGGTGTTTTTATTATAAACCTTTTGACAGTAATTGATTTTTAAAATTCATGCATATTAATGATGCGATAAAGTTTCATAAGTGGATGGATAAATATGGATCTAATTTTTCAGGCAGCTTTGTTCCTAAAGGCAGGGTGTTTGGGGGCAGCTGGGATAAAGACGTCCCTTCGTCCAGCTAGATGCAACCCTGTGTCAGGGGATGTGGCTTAGCAGGTGGCCAAAGCTAGGTTTCAGCTCACCAAAAGGAGATGAGGAATTACACTCCTGCCACCAAAGTTACTTATTCCCTGGACAGCATCTGAGGCTCTGGTTTAATAACCAATCTATTAACCCTGGATCGTGATGAATGGGGTGGTTGAACCCCATCACCCACCCCACCCCCAGTGATGCATTCTCACAGGTCACTTACTTTTCATCTTGTCCTTGGCTCCAGCAATCAGGTAATAAAAGATGTGGAACGTCCTCTCGTCTCTGGCTTGGCGAATCGCCCGCGACTTCTCCAGCAGATCTAGTTTGGGGGAGGAGTTAAGGATTCTGGGGGAATCACAGGTGTTCCCCTTGCCAGAACCTATCTTTCCTCTCCCATCTCTGTCTTACCAACAGCAAGAGAGGAGATCTCACTTAAGCCTTACCAACTATCCAAGGAAGTAAGCGCAATAGGGAAACCGAGGGTCAGGGAAGGAAGTCATTTTCCAAGAGCACGCAAAAAGAATGAGAACCCACCCCTAACTCATTAAAGGAGAGAAGCCATTCCACTGTGGTGCGCCATGGAGACCACAGGGGTCCCAGATTGTGGGGGAGGGCACACAGGTGGCTGGGCCATTGTACCAGGTGGATTTCTTCTTCCATAAGTGCGATGTGGCAGGATGTTAGGACAGGCCCACCTGTGCCCTGCAAAGGTAGCAGTGCTTGCCTTCCTGGAGCCCTAAAATTTAGCCTAGCAGTTGACTCCGCTGTCCCAGTCCACTTCCAACTGTGCATCCTTAGAAGGCTTGTTAAAATCCAGGGGGCCGGCCCATCCCTATAGCTCTGAGTCTGCGGGTCTGGGGCAGGGTCCATGGCCTGCATTTCTTACAAGCTCCCAGGTGGCACAGGGGCTGCTGGCCAGGCTACGCACTATGCCAGCTGCGGATCTGAAAGGCAGAAGCTGAGGCCAGAGGGAGGGGTCTCTGTCCGGGACTCGCCATGAACATAATAAATGAACAGCTGAGAAGAGTGAGCAGGGGTCTGAGAATAGGCTGTAAGACAGACTCTTCCCTGGATGGGCCGGCCATGCAGCCCCAAGATCATGGGGGGTTCAGCCCATAGCGGGCACCTGGTCTCAGAGAGGCTGGGCTGGTTGGCAGTGGGGCCTGCTTCCTCCAAAGCAGGAAGCTGTTCCTTTACATCTGAAACACCTGAATTGCACTGGCTCACCAGTGCCCAAGGCCTGCTCAGCAGCATTCCAGCACAAGCTCCGGGCCCGGCTGGGTCCCTCTGCAGAGACCGCTTCTCCACCTCTCAGAGCTGGGCCAGAATTAAATGAGATACTATGTGCCAAAGACTCAAGCCAGTGCTCAACACACGCAACCCTGGTGTAAGGTTAAGAATCATCAAAATGCCAGAAGTTCCACAATCTCTTTTCCCAATGCTCGGGCCAGAAGTGGTTCAGAATTTGCTAGATTTTGGACAGACCAATGTGGATGCTCTGTATGAGTATCATAGGACACTCTCAGTGGCTTCGAGAGAGCTCACGGATACTCCTGCAGAAGATGTCACTGTTCTCCTAAGGGGATGAGAGAGGCTACAGACAGCCTCTTGTGGGCTCAGCAGCTGTTACCATCAGCTGAGTTTCGGTTTTCAGAAGTTGCTGGATTTTGGAATTTGTGGACCTGTCTCGTCAGAGGCTTTGAGGGGGAAAAAACCACCCTGCGTGGCTGAACACAGTCTAATCCGGGGGAACCTGGGGGCACAGGGAGGTAATGCTTATCTCTCTGGGCCTCAGCAGATAGGGTTTTGCCCATTTTCATACTGTTCCATGGAGCCTGGTTCTCACGTCTGGGTTGAAGGAGCTAGCACTCGCTGTGGGCGCTTCTCTAGATGAACGCAGACGTTTTATACCAGATGGATACTGATTTTCTAGGGAACAAAGTCTGGGTGGATTAAAACAGAAAACGACAAAAGTTAGGGGGCACCCGGGTGGCTCAGTCGGTTAAGTGCCTGACTCTTGAATTGGGCTCACGACATGATCTCAGGGTCGTGAGATCGAGCTCTGCGTCAGGCTCCATGCTCGGTGGGGAGTCTGCAGGAGATTTTCTCTCTCCCTCTCTCCCTGCTCCTCCCCCGCGTACCCACCCGCGCATGCGCTCTCTTTCTCTTAAAAAAAAAAAAAAAAGACAAAAGTTAATGACAGCCTAACAGCCACAGACACTCGTCGTGGGCCAAGCCCTGGGCCGAGGGCCGTACTAGTCCTTCAAAGGAACCACAGTTTCACTGCAGCTCCACACATAGGCTGTTATCATTCCCATTTCACAGCTGGCAAAAGTGAGGTTCACAGAAGCTAAATGACTTGCCCCCATCCCCACGCTGATATGGCAGAGGGGAGAATGGATGAGACTTGAGCCGCTCTGAAGTCCTCCCTCACCCAGGGCACCAAAATGCAGCTACAACACTCCCCAGAGTCCCACGTGCCCAGCTAATGCTGCACACGCGGCTAGAAACATATAACCTCCCTGAGCCTGGGAGGCACCTGTCATGCTTCTAGGTTCATCAATCACTAAACCGTAGACTCAGTCCTCGAGTCCAGAAATTTCCAAGTGGCTCCACTTGGCCATTCAGATTCTCAAAAACAGCTGCTTTCTGTGTCCTTCGCAGCACTGCTGAACCTGTGGGCACGTTCTGCCCACAGGATAGACACAGACCAGCTCCTTAAGCAGGACAAGGGGTCTATGGGCTCAAAAAGGAGAAAAATGAAGATCAGATGAGAGCCAGTGCTCAACCCACCTCCTTCTGCCCCTGACCCAGTTCTAATTGCTTTATGTGAGTTAATTCACTTTATTTTCACAACAGCTCTGCGAGGGAGATGCCGTTATCACTCCCATTGCTCTGATGAGGCACAGAGAGGCTGAGTAACTAGCCTGAGGTCACTCAGCTAAGGAGAGGTCAACCCCAGAATCAAATTCGGGCTGTTTGGGACTCACGTTTGTGCGACACCATACTGCAGTGCCTGCTGTCCAAAGACTACAACCCCAGGGCAGATCTGTTCTGGAAGGAACCCAGGAGCTCGGAGATAGAGGGGCAGCTCGTCCACCTTTCTGGGCCTCTCAGGCTCGGGGCAGGAGGCGGGTTGCCGGGCAGGGCCCGTGTGACCCAGGATCAGCAAAGGATACAGGTCTCAATGTTGGCTCCCACGATGTAACCAGTGACGTCAAAGTTGATGCGGATGAATTTGCCCTGCCAACAAGAAAACGCAGTTCAAAGGGGGGGGCTCCCCAGCCTCAGCCCCTCACCCCTGCACTGCAGGCAAGTGGAGAGAGAGGTCGGTCAGGGAGCATTTGAGGGTCTCGGCGGAGGACCGACAGTTTCTTGCGAACCCTCAGAACCTCACAGGTCAGCAGGTCAGAAGGAACCACCATCGGCTGAGCTGGGGATGATTTCAAGCCTCGCAGCGACAGAGGAACTTATAAAACACACTCGCGAATCAATTTCATTTGGCTCTTGCAATGCCCCTCCGCTGGTCATGGTTATCCCCATTTTAAAGGTGGGTAAGCTGAGGCCCAGAGCGGTAGTGTCACCTGCCCAATGGGACAGTGCTCCCAAGAGAAGCCACAAGTAAGGAGGAAGCCTGTTTTGTGGCAAGCTTTGTGGCTGGGGGGCTCCCTCCCTGTCCCCTGCCCAGAAGCAGGCAGGTCCCACCATGATACGATCCACCAGGCTCAAGTTCATCCAGGTGGAAATCAATCCTCCTCTTTGGGACAGGTGAACCAGGTCTTTGAATCATTAATCACCCACTTTCAGGGCTCTCCGGCCCCCGTGAGGCTCCAGTGAGAAAGGGAGCCTCTTGGAGTCTGGGGAAGCGTGTGTGGGAAGGTGGCACTTTCCGCCTCACATACCTTCATCAACTCCCCAACTAGACCACAAGCCTCATGAAGGCTGGAACCACTTCTGAATCATTTGCTACAATTCACGTTTGCTGAGCCAGACGTGAGCCTGGCTCCGCGTCTGGTCTACTGCAGGTGCTTCATAAAAACCCACAGAGCCGACAAAAAAGCAAGAGATGGTGCATATAACAGGGTTTGAACGATGATACACAGTAGGTGCCTAATAAATACTCATTAAAGGATGTACGTCCCTCTACATAGTGGGTGTTCAATTTGTTTGCTGAATGCATGAATGAGTATTAAGTGTCTAGCACCTAGTAGGTGCTCAGTAAATATTTATTGAATAAATGTCAAATGCCTTACAGGTGCCTAGTATACTAAAGGTGCTCAATGAATATCTGAAGGAAGGAAGAAAGGAAGGAAGGAATGAGTAGCAGGAGCCCTTGCAGCCTTGTAAGGTCATGACAGGACTGAAGATATAAGCGCAGCACTGTCAAGGGTTCACCTCCCCCCCCCACCCCGTTCTGTCCCAGGCTCCCCACACACGCAGGCTCTGCATTCTCAGGCAGGCGAGGACACCACAAGAGTTTTGCTACTTACAAATCGTGAAGAGTTGTCATTCTTGACCGTTTTGGCATTGCCAAAAGCCTCCAGAATCGGGTTTGCTTGCAGAAGCTGCTTCTCCAGCTCACCCTAAAATGTATTCACGTCTAGTTAGTGGAGAGAGGAACCCAGGCAGTGACAGCTCTGCTCTAGTCAGAGGTCGTCCCAAAATTCTGCCCTTAACCTACAGGTCCTCTCCTAGCCAATCTCCTACCCTGTTTGAGACTCCGATGATAAGGTCCAAATTTACTCAAGGATTTCAGAAGAGAAGCAACTGACTTCTCTAGGGCATCTGTTCCCTAGGAAGGCCACTTTCTGACCAGGGCTTGCTCATCTATGAAATGCCGTTTCACTGACAACCACTGCACAACGTTGAGGACATCGTTTACATCATAATAAATTGCGCTCCTTGGGGCTGTGCAGTGCACAACCCGCACTGCTGTCCATGGCAGTTCTGCTGCTGCTCACATTTAACAAGCAGCTGTCTTTCAGGTTAACCACTACAGCCCTCCTCCTGATGGTTTTAGTGTGATTTTGGTTTTTTAAGTTGCAAGTTTTCTTTTCTCAGGACTAGTTTTCTGAAGTTTTTTTATGGAAGACAAGTAAGGAATGCACAAAACCCACCGGGAATACTCTTAACTGACTGCAGAACAAAGCTTCAAAGCAGGTTGCCTGAGCTCCATTCATCAGGTTAAATGCAGCTGAGACTGTACACAGCCCCCCCAGCCCCCTCTGAGGGAGCTCCTGTGCACAAACGCGGTCATGTGATTAATTGTGGCAGGAAAGGGCCAACGAGGTAAGTCATGCCAGGAAAGCGATGAGTTGCTTTTGCCTAGCCCCAAAACACGATGGTTGCAGACTGGCCCAATGGCCTCCCCATCCAAGCTCTTCCTCCAGGCCTCCCGGGAAGTCCTGGGACCTTGGGGTCTCCTCCACGCTCCCTCTGTTGAGTTCCCTGTCCCTTTCCTCAGGGCAGCAGGGCAGGGCTAAAAAGAAGCTGGGAACGGTTCTAGAAGGGAATGGGAGCACACAGCTCTCCCCCGTGCCTCTGTCCACCAGGAGGGCATCACGGGTAGCTGTCCAGGGTACAGGAAGCTGCTACTTATTTCTTATTTCCTTCACAGGCCCTGCTCCTCTGTAACTCCCAAAGATGAAATGAAGGTGTCACCTCCGTGAAAATCCCCAGGGCATAAGCAGAATCCCCATAACTGGGACCTGTGGGAATCTGCAAGGAGGACAAAGGACTTTCTTTGCCTGGTGGGAAGAAATCCAAAGGGATTACTTCTGTCAACACAAACTTGGGATCCCAATATCTCCCCCAAAAGGTTCCCTTTCTAGAATGGGAATTCCAGTATCGCTTCTCAGCCTTTTGGCTAAGATCAAGAGTAGAATGGGAATTCCAGTGGATGGGACTCTCTTCTCAGGAGAGTGTTAAACATGGACATCTTGTTCTAACCATCCAATGGATGGATGATGAGACTGGCTCAGAGATGTTAAGTGACTTGGCCAGGGTCACACAGGAGCAGATCCCAAAAAAGAATCCTGATTCTCCTTCTGAGCCATCCATGACACGGCCTCCCAGGATCTCATTAAGATGGACTGAGTGTGATCCTAGCACATGCTAGGATCTCTTCTAGAACAGGGACCCATACACCAGCCCCTCAAGCTCTGTGTTAGAGATGAGTTCACATCTGCAGAGGTCCAGGCAGGACCCCGTTGGGTGTTGCATAGCTGGGGCCTTACCATGCCACCGAAGCTAGTGCATCGCAAACTCCAAGTCTCCTTTTTCTGGAGCCTTGGGTCAAGCAACCGGCATGCAAAGACAGACACGCACTGCACACGCATGCACGAGGACACACTGGTGCGCAGGGGACAGGGCTCAGGGGAGAAACGTAGGGATGATGGCAGGGAGGAGGGAGGGAGGGAGGGAGGGATGCCACAGCAGTGCCATTAACCAACTGTCAATCAAGCCAGGGAAGCTTCAGGGCCAGAGGGGTCCTAAAACACTCAACCAGGTGGGACAGACGTCTCTAGGGCGGTCCAGTTTGAGGTACCCGGTGATGGATGCGTTTGTGGGAAGGGTTGCGGGGTGGTGGGGGGATTCATTCTGAACTGGGGAATTCCATTCCGGGCTGGAGGACAACCTGGGGCATTCCAAGGGGGCTCCCGTGGCAGGCACGCAGGCCCCCCACCCCACACGCTGGCACTGGAACCCCCGCCAGATGGTACTTTGGTGAGCTGTTGGTTTGGGCTGTGACCGCTCGGGGCCCCGCCCCTTCTACCATCACCTAGAGGACTCAGTGGATGCAAAAGGACCATGCAGATTTAAATACACTCCGTGCCTCCCGTACACACCAGGAAAACACTCTTAGTTACTCACGTAGGCAAGAGCTGGGCCTTGCTGTAGTTGAACAATACAGTATAAAACAAATGTCAGTATCATTCCAATCACGCGCACGTCTGGGGCTGGAGAATCGGGATTGCAATTCACCCCCTCCCCTTGCCTCCCCCAGACAGCCTAGATTCCCCAGGGTAATTGGCGGGGAGGGCAACTTTTCTCTGATTCTTATTCTTCCATTGAGCTCGTTCCTTTTAAGAATTTCTTAGACGCTCAGGCATTTCAAAAGTTTTGGTCATTGGGGGGCCAAGGTGGGTTCTTTGGAACATGATCAGTGAGATATTGATGGAGACAGGTTTGCAGAAGCAGAGAAAAAAGGGTTCGGCCCATCGTAGGACCTTAGTGGAGGTCAGTCATTATTAGGTATTATTATGTCTTGGGTTGACTATTATAGGGAAAGAGAAGGCAACGGGAAGCCATGTTTAACGGCCGCGTAAACTTAACCGTAGGCTTTTGTGTTCCTACACACTGTGCCAGACACAGTTTGGAAAAGTTGGATTTCCTGCATTTGTTCGAGGGAGGAGGGTTCCCTCCAGATGGTGCCCAGCCCAGACAAGCTGTCTCTGTGACAGTCCTAGAACCATCTGGGAGGTCTAGAAAACAAGCCCCTCCAAGCTGTCTTCAGGACTCCAGGCTGCCACCGTCCCAGCCCCAAACCTTCAGACAAAGGCACTGACAAATCCTTCAAGCAGCCCCACTGCATGTCCCCTCCTCTTCAGGGACAGATGAGGCAGGGTGAGACAGAGGACAAAGAAGAGAGGAATGGACCCCAGGAGGGATGATTCTAGAAACTTGCTCTTCTTGTCCTCAGACTGTGTCAGTGTGGGTTTATCTGTATGGTTATTTAGCAGTGATCTCTGTTCCCCACCCATCTAGAAGTCCGGTGAATAGAATGACAGCATCGCTCGGACTCCTCGCTGGACCCCATCCTCTGATGCATCCAGGCGATGCTCAGTCACTGCACTGAGCCAAAGCCCATAGCTGAGGGATGCTGCTCTTCCCATCCCCTGGGGTCCCAGTCAGAGGGGCACGTGGAGGAGTGACAGATGTGTCTCAGTCCTAGGCAGTTTACAAAGATTTGCAGGGTGGTTCTCAATCTGGGTGTCCCAGAGTACACCTGGAGATGCCTGTAGACATTTTTTTTTTTTTTTTTTTGCTGTCACAGCTTGGCAGAGGAGCTGCTACCAGCATCTTGTGGGGGAGAGACCAGGATGCTGCTAAAAGTCCTACAATGTCTAAGGCAGCCCCACAGCAGAGAATTATCTGGTCCGGAATGACAGCGGTACCGCTACGGGGATGCCCTGATGTGAAGCAATCTCCTCACGGTGGCGGGAGAGGGCTTGTCCCATGTCATGAAACAGGACCCCTCAAGAGGATGATCGGGGCTGAGGTGAGGAATAGGCCAGTCAAAGGGCCCACCCAGCTGGAAAAAGATCCCTCCTGTGAGTTGCCGAGCAAGGGACCCGTTAAACACGGATCCGGGTCTTTCCACGGAGCTGAGTCCTGTGCGCTAGGGCTCGGCCACTGAACAGGGGCTGCACTCACCGTGATGCTCGTGTCCTTCTTGCCCTTGTGGGAGGAGGCCACCACGGCCAGGTACTGGATGACTTTCTTGGTGTTTTCTGTTTTCCCGGCTCCGGACTCCCCTCTGAAAGACACAGGAACAGTATGCCGCTGGAAATAACCTTACCCTCGTTCTAGAGCTCCGGGCCATCTGCCGGTAGGACAAATGAGGCTCCCAGGGGGGAAGCGACTTGCCCAAGGTCATGCCGCCAGCCCAGAGCTGCGCTGGACCTGAAACCCTAGGCTGGCCGCAACCTCAGTGTATGCTTTCCCCCGCCTCCCGCCCCCGAGAGGATGCAGGAAAGGATTCAGATGAAAAGAGTAAAAGAGACAAACTGAGTTTTCTTACCAAGGTCCAAACTTAGGTCTATTTGGAATCTTCTCTTTTTTGCTTAAGATACTTTATTTTTTTAGGCCAGTTTCGGGTTCACAACAAGGTTGAGTAGAAAGTACACTGAGTTCCTCTATCCCCCTGTCCCTTGACGTGTATAGCCTTCCCCACAGCCAACACACACCCCCCAACCAGTGGTCCATTTGTTATAATCGATGAACATACCCTAACATATCGTCACCCGAAGTCCAGAGTTCCCACTAAGGTTCACACTAGGTCCTGGATGTTCTGTGGGTTTGGACACATGTGACATGACATGAATCCATCGTTATAGTCCCACACGGAGTAGTTTCTCGGCAAATCGTCTACTTTTAAGACATTAGCTTTGTTGACAGAAAGATCAGGCAAAGGGCAGCCTTCTGGGAAGGAAATAGGTAACTCTTAGAGTGCCAGACCCTAAGATAAAAGTTTTAGAAGCTTCCCTTATGGGTTTTCCTACCAGCCATTGGGCACATGTAAGTCCCTTCATCCCCTGGAGAAGCCCATGCTGACTCTAAGGTGGCTGGCTAATAATGATCTGAGGCAAGTATCAGAGGACAAACCTGGTTGAAGTAATTCACACTAAAGTGTAAATGACTGATATGTTTAGCACAGCAGAGTGTTTTTAGTCTTTTCAAAAGAGCACTCCTAGGGTGTGCCTGGGTGGCTCAGTGGGTTAAAGCCTCTGCCTTCGGCTTAGGTCATAATCCCAGGGTCCTGGGATTGAGCCCCACATCGGGCTCTCTGCTCAGTGGGGAGCCTGCCTGCTTCCTCCTCTCTCTCTGCCTGCCTCTCTGCCTTCTTGTGATCTCTGTCAAATAAATAAATAAATAAAATGTTTTTTAAAAAGCACTCCTAGAATATGGCAGACTTTTTTTTTTTTTTTTAAATCAAACGGCCTTCTTGACCCACCCGCCTCTCCTGGCCAGCAAAGATCATTGCGGTGGGATTGCTTCTTCCGAGGGTTCTAGATACTGACTCTGACTCCCACTCTTCCTGGTGAATTGGAAGGACAGGGTCTCAACCATAACGTTCTTTCCTTCTTGGCCTCCCCTCCCATTTTCTTCTTTTGTTTTTCCTTTCTTTGCCTAGACTCTCTCATTTTCTGAGCTCACAGAACATTCTGAAATGCAAGAGATAAATTTTTTTTTTTAAGTCTGGAAAAGAACGTGTCTCCCGCGAGGTCAGCTCAAGGTTCTCCCCGCTGAACCAGTGCCATAGCACTGGTGCGGTCCCTGCTCTTTTTCCTATTTAGGAAAGACATTAATTTTCCCTGCCAGGCACTCGTTAACCACTTTGCTCATGGCTAAAAAAGACAGAAAGTAACACGTGTCCTGAATTTCTGGACCTAGTGCTGTAGGTCCTGATGTCCGGACATCAAGTGTCTGATCTCCAGGAATGCTGGCCTTAGTATCGCCCTCTCCTTCTTCTTAATGGTCTTTGTCCCAGCGGCCACATTGTTTCACGTAGCCTCAGACGCACTTTGTGAATGGGGAACTGTGGAGTCAATGATCTCTATTTCTTGAGGGGGAAATAGAGTCCAAACCATAAATAAATAAATAAATAAATAACTAAATAAATAAATAAATAAATAAATAAATTTTTTTTTTAATTTTAAGGAGCGTTGACTTTTAGGGGAAGGACAGGCCCCATGCTAATTGTTTCACATGCATTATCTCCTTTACTTTCCCTCCCCCAATCCTGAAGGTAGGATGTACCACTTCCCAGTTATTACAGAAGAGGAACTCTGGCCTAGAGTGGGTAAGCAACTCGCCCTAGGTCACACAGTAAGGCAAGGGCACAGTCAGAACTGAAAGGCCTCTGATTCCAATGCAGTCAGGATGCTTTCTACTACTTTTTGCCCCGTCATTCCACGATACAGGCCCACCCCTCCAGGGACTAGCTTCCTAAGGCCAGAGGAACCAATGAACCAAGCCACTCAGTCATTTACACCCTAGTATGAATTACTTCAATCAGGCTAACATCAGAATGCTTGCCAGATGTCACCCCCAGACTGAAAGGCAGGTTTTGACCAGAGCAAGAGGAAGGAGAGAAAATCTGAGTATGGGAAGCCACCTTTATAGGTGATGCTAAGCCTATTCAGATCTAAGTACACACAGTGTCTAGATCCCCAGAACCTCCCCTTTCCCACAATAATCTCATTTTCCACTTTGTTTTCAGCCTCTCCTACCTCTTCTGTTTTACAGCAAAGATACTGGCATGACCATGACTGTGGCCCTGACCTTTGACCTTATGAGGGAGGGGAAGTGGGACATACACTCTGGGAATCTGCTTCTCCCCATGTGGGCTGCTTGGCTCAACAGTTTCCAAGTTTTATTGATAAAAATAAATTGTCCTGGGAGGCTGTGCCAAAGAAAACTCCAGGGCTCCAGGCCCACGAGTGTCTGAAGATTGATGTGCTCGGGGCTGCTTTAGAAACATTAATATCTTTACTTTTCTGGCCCCTGAACTCTGGGGGTAAAGAGGCCTTCCTGATCAACGTACCCAAAACCTCTGTCCTATTTCATAGGGAACTTGGTGCCCAGTTCCCTCCTCGTGACCATATAAGGTCTCCTGGCCTTGTAACCCCCCCACTGCCAAGTCCTGCCCCAAAGGCAAGGGCCCTTTAACCCCAGCTGGGCCAGCTGCATGGGATGGCCCTGTGCTTGACTTTGCACTCTGTTGTTGCCATCTTGAAATTCTTAACACTTTTTGAGTAAAGGGCTCTGCATTTTCATTTTGCATGATTTTACACATCACGTGGCTGGTCCCGGGTCCCAGGGTTGATCACCATTTACGAATCCATTTCAGCTTGGGGTCTGCCCTTGGCAGCGAAGCCAAATTAGCTCTGAGTCTCAGAGCTGTTCAGTCCCTGGTCCTCAGCCGGTGAGGTCCTCTAGCAATTCTATAGTCCAACTCCTACACACCCTGCAAAGCCCAGATAAGCACTGCCTCTGTTCTGAATGCTGCCCCTAGGTAAGAGCAATGCCTCCTTCCCTGACAGCATCAGCCCACAGAAAACTCAATCAGCCCCAAGGCAAGACCATCTTAGTTCAAATCCCTGCTCTACCAGTTACCTGTGTCACCTTGAGCAGGTCATTTAACTACTCCCATGCCTTGGTTTCCTTATCTATAAAATGGGTATAATTAAAGCACTTATATGATAGTTACAAGGATTAAATAAGTGGATATGTATAAAAATGTTTAGAACAAAGTCAGATACACAAAAAGATGAGCTATTATTACTTATAACCATTTCTTCCCTAATGCTTACATTAATACATCCATATTAATGCTTATATAATACTTATATTCTGTTTATATCATTATCTTCAACATTCATACTATTATTAAAACATAAATACTCTTGGAACAGTACATCAAAAACTAATGATGTATATTATATGGTGACTAACATAACACCATAAAAAAAAATTAACAGCAACAACAAAAAACTATAAATCCCATCCTATTTTTCCACTATGCAAGCCAGGAGTGTGCAAACCATTCCTGTAAGGAGCCAGATACTGAACACTTTAGGCTTTGTGGGTCATGCATTCTCTGTCCCAACTACTCAGCTCTGCTTTTGTATCAGGAAAACAACCAACCATGGCTGTGTGCCAATAAAACTTTATTTACAAAAAACAGTGAAGGGCCGCATTTGGCCCACTGGCTGTGGTTTCCCAATGCTTTCCTATACATTTTAGACTAAAGTTCAAAATCCTTCCCAGGGCCCAGAAGACCCCCTACCTTCCTCTGACCTCCTGGCCCACCACCCTCTTCTCTCTTAAACTAGCCCCTTGTCACATACAGGTTACTCCTTGAACATAGCACAATCCAGGACCTCTCCATGCCTCCCTCACCTGGGTCCCCGACTTGTTCACACAGCACGAACTACATGCAAGACCATAGGACTCAGCTCCAAACATTACATTCACTCATTTTCCAGTTTCTTTTTTTTTTTTTTTAAGATTTTATTTGTTTATTTGACAGAGAGAGAGATCACAAGTAGGCAGAGAGGCAGGCAGAGAGAGAGGAGGAAGCAGGCTCCCCACTGAGCAGAGAGCCTGATTCGGGGCTCAATCCCAGGACCCTGAGATCATGACCCAAGCGGAAGACAGAAGCTTAACTCACTGAGCCACCCAGGCGCCCCCACTTTTCAGTTTCTTGACTGTATAAACATCTGTAGCAAAACATCTGTAGCCCACCTGGGCTTACCTTGACCACTGATTATTTTTAAAAGCTCATACCCTGCTATCAACAGGTTAATGCTTGAGTTACTTGAGCTGATTTTGACAATGATCCGAATGAAATTTAAGAAGGAGAGCTAAGCTGATGATGGTTCAGGGGTGACTGGACACACTGGCAAGCGATAGTTGAATGGCTATAGCCAACCCCACTCACTGGGCACTGGCCATGTATGGGGGCAGTGTGCTGGGGAACGGGGACATTGTCCCACCCTCACCGAGTTTACATTCCAGGAGAGGAAGAGAGACACTAGCCAAGGAAATGAGTAAATAATGAAGGTCGTCTGAGGGTCTGTGATTGCTCCATCAGGGTGGCATGATGGGAGGCTGGGGACATGGGGCGGTTGTCGTTGGTAGCCCAGAGGAGGAGAGGAGCCCTCCGAAATTCAGGCGTAGCCTATAATGTAGGTACATTATTAACATGAAATCACTAACAAAAGCCACAAAAACACAGTGTGGTACTAAATCTAGCACCTAAAGGACACAGTCAGGAGTTGGAACACAAAGGTGGGATTTCTTCCGCTGGGAATGTGTATGTCATTGGGCCATTCAAACGTTTCCTGGCTCTGCGTGTCCTGGTTTTAGCAAGTAGGTGAATTTGCAAATATGGACTCAAGAGGGGTGCCTGGGTGGCTCAGTGGGTTAAAGCCTCTGCCTTCGGCTTGGGTCATGAACTCGGGGTCCTGGGATCGAGCCCTACATCAGGCTCTCTGCTCAGCGGGGAGCCTGCCTCCTCTCTCTGCCTACTTGTGACCTCTATCAAATAAATAAAATCTTTTAAAAAAAATATGGACTCAAGAAATAATAAGGATCTATTGTGTGTGTGTGTGTGTGTGTGTGTCTTTATGTTCATTTATGCATATTTTTTTAAGTCTGGAAACAATCACAGCTACCATCGCTAAAGGATGGTTAAACACGACATGGCATTTCTGGGCAGCCTCAAGGAGGGAGGCTGGTTTACGTGTGATCAGACAGAATGCACTCCAAGATCCCCTGTGGAGTGGAAAAACCAAGGGCAGACCAGCATGTGCAAAACACAAGCATTGTGTTTTCTAAAACCCAGAGTTCTGGATCCTCCTAGAGAGGGAGAAAATCCCAACCAGCTCTGGCAATAGCGCGTCAGCATTCTCCCATGGCATACGTTGTCTGGGGCAGGATCGCAGCTGCCCCTTGAATGCGTGTGAGCTTTCCATTTTGCCACAGTCCCCACCACTCCCTAACGTCACCCCTGACCTCATCCACCCCCTTCTGTTACCTGCCAGCCTCTCCGAGGCATTAGCATGTATAAATCCTGGTCTGGGGAGACAATAATGTCTATAAGCAGCTAGCTGTAGATCTACCCGTCAGGCCTAAAAGATGCATTAAGATAAGAAAATCATGGACACAGCTTATCAGGATTATGACTTGCTACTATTCACGGTTTGTTCCCCCACACGTTTCTCCTTGCTTCCACTTAGCATGGCTGACAGCGAAGCCACATTTCCAAAAACATCTGACAAGCAGCAGTTATGTTCGCTGAGTGTTAAATGACATAATCAGACGCCGTGCTCGGTGTTTTCCGTCACTAACTCATATATTCCTCACAACTGCCCTGTGAGGCGGGTGCAGCTGTCCATTCTACAGGCAAGGAAACTGAGGCTCAGACAGGGTGGGTGGCTTTCTGTGAAAATACAGCAGAGCTGGGTCCCAGACTCCTTTCTTATCTGTCTAGCTCCCTGGCTGCCCCTGACATGAAAATCTGGCCTATTTCTGGAGCCAACATGGCCCCACGATGGCTCGCTTGGATCAGCTAAGTGTTGTCACAGCGTCACTTAGGGGCCAAAGGGACCCCAGAGCTCCCCACTGCTTTACTTCGTCAGTCAGCAGAGTCAGCGAACAGCCTGAGGACCCCTGTGCCGGGGTGGGCGCAGTTCCAGCCCAGTTCAGGCTCCCCACGAGCTGAGACCAAGGGCCTTTTCTTCAACCTCTGTATGCACCAGGCAACCCAGATGTGTTTCTGCCAAAAGGCCTGCACCCCGGGGTCAGGAATCTGGCCACTGAGTCAGGAGTACCCCCCGCCCTACTGGTGAGGCCAGGCCATCAGGCTCCCGGACCTGTCATTCAGCAACTGATGTTCAGACACAACTGGGAACAGAAGTCTAGAAGGACCTGCACCCCAGGGCTACCTGAGCTGGTTTTAAGCAGTCATGGTTCCCCAAATAACCTGCCTGGGGAAGCCACCATTGACACGGACATGATGACTAAACCCAGCAGACCCAACGTGAATCAGGTGATGAAGCTTAACATCACTTAGGACAGGTCACATTAGGGTCATGTGGGTTGGATGTACGCCCTGAAATGGTGGGATGAAGAAGGCACCTCACCTCAGTGCCATTCTCCCCAAAACCTGTAACCCCAGTCTACTGTCCTGGAACAACATCAGACAAACCCAGATTGAGGGGTGTTCGGCTAAATCCCCGCTCAGCCCTCAAAACTATCATGGGTGCCTGAGGGGCTCAGTCAGTTAAGCATCTAATTTTGGCTCAGGACATGATCCCAGGGTTCTGGGACAGAGGCCCATGTGGGGCTCCCTGATCAGTGGGGAGCCTGCTTTTCCCTTTCCTGCTGCTCCTCCCCCACTCATGTTCCATCTTTCTCTCTCTCCAATAGATAAATACAATCTTTAAAAAAAAAAAGGCAACCATTAAGGTCATGAAAAACAAGGAAAGTCAGAAACTGTCACAGCCAAGGGGAGGAAAGCAGACCTAGCCCTGTGCCTCCAAGGCCCCACCTCCTAACCACGAGGGCTGCCCTCTTGAGATTATCTGTGTCCCCTCGATACAGCACTGCGTTATCAAAATCCTATAGGCTTTGACCAAGAAGTGTGTCTTCTTCAAAAGCAGAGCAGAAGGGATAAGGGAGGTGGCATCAAAGTAGGAGGCCTGCTTGGGAGGGAACTCCAGCCAGGCTTTAGGGGAGGCGCCCAGTGGAACTGTCTGTAAATAACTCAGGGCTTAGCATGCAGTAAGTGCTCACTAAATGCTCATTTCAGGAAGGGGGATGGTGTAGAACAAGACGACGCCAGGTTATCTATTGACGGTTTGGTTGTGCCTGCCTCCCCGTGAGGACTTCCTTTCAACAAATGTCAAGTGCATCTCTACTCTGTGCCACATATGAGCGAGAAAGGTCAGCAAAGAGCTCTGCCCTCATGGACCTTCCTCCTTAGCCAGCTTGGATCTCGACCGTATTAAAAAACAGGAAAAAGGCGTTCCACTTACGTGCACAGAATGGACTGGTCCTCTCGATCTGAGAACAGAAAGGAAAAAGGCCATGAATTAGAATTAGCTCTGAACTGAGGGCCTGGAGACGGCTCCTCCCTGCACTCCACCCCCCTAAACTCCTGCACACTGGCTCCATCAAAGTGGTGAGGGGCCAGCTGGGCTCATCGCCCAGGGTGCAGGGGACACGAGCAGAACCAAGAGGACAGTACAGTTCCTTTCAGCGCTCTTTACTACCCCCAAGTCCTGAAAGCAATCCCAGAAAGATGCTGGAGCCTGATGAGTTCAAAAGGCAGTGGGCTTTCCAGCCCCTCCAGCTCTTGTGGAGCGGGGGGTGTCCCGGGAGCCCACTCTGCCAGACAGAACATACTGGGATCCCACCCAGCCACTTCTCAGCTCTGTGGCCTTGGGCGAACAGTCTTAATCCCTCCATGCCTCAGTTTCTGCATCTGGAACATAGGGTGGTTGACAGTTTGGGTCTGAAAACATAGCGTGTCCTGTCCTGGGAAGAACAGCATCCCATGTTCCTCTAGGACACATGCTCCCCACCTCACCCCTGCCATCATATACAGTCTTGGTCCCCATTGGGTCCCCCAGCTGAGAGGGTGGGGGAGCACAAAGGACAGACAGAGCCCCGAGGGGACATACTTCCTGCCCCCATATCCCAAGAAACCCCTTCCTGCCACTTCTGAGGCTTTCTAATTTTCCCACCCCATCCGGAAGCTCCCTGACCATCCTCCATACATTCCTTTCCTAGATCAAGTGCCGGGTCGCTGTCTGTTGCTGACCACCAGAGGACACTGGTGGGGAACACAGGGCATCGTGAGATGAAAGGTGATTAAGCAGACATTACTGATCGCCTTCACTCTTTTTTTTTTTTTTTTTTTAAGATTTTATTTGCTTGAGAGAAAGACCAAGCAAGCACAAGTGGGGGAGGCATCAGGCAGAAAAAGAGGCAGAAGCAGGCTCTCCACTGAGCAAGGAGCCGGATGTGAGGCTTGATCCCACGACCCCGGGATCGTGACCAGAGCCGAAGGCAGAGGCTTAACTGACCGAGTTTTGTTTTTTTTTAGATTTTATTTATTTATTTGACAGAGAGAGACACAGTGAGAGAGGGAACACAAGCAGAGGGAGTGAGAGAGAGAGAAGCAGGCTCCCCGCTGAGCAGGGAGCCCAATGCGGGGCTCGATCCCAGGACCCTGAGATCATGACCTGAGCCGAAGGCAGACGCTTAATGACTGAGCCACCCAGGCGCCCTGACCTTCTACTCTTAAAGTGGCCTCAGAGTGTGGAGCCAGGGTCTGGAACTCATTTCCTGCCCTATGAGGGATATGGGGACAGTTGCCGACAAATTCGACCATTGGCAAATTAACCGTAACTGAGAAATCAGAGCAGAGAGAGAGGGAGAGAGAATCTCAAGCAGACTCCACACTGAATGCGGAGCCTGACACGGGGTTAGATCTCAGGACCCCAAGGTCATGACCTGAGTAGAGACCAAGAGTCAGACATTCAAGAGACTGCACCACCCAGGTGCCCAATAAAGTTGTTTTTTAAAAGAGAGTGCTCTTAGATAAAGCCCACAGGCCTGAGCATGGCACTCAAGGCCTCCTGAGACTCCCCAGCCTTGACACCCCTGGGTCCTTCACTCTGATGCCCCAACGGAACCGCCACCCCCCCGCCCCAAGCATACTCCTGCCTTTGTTCAGGCTGTTCCCTTGTTTTCTGGCCCCTTCCTGGTCCCTCAGCCTCAATGATGACACCTCCTTGGGACGCCTGGGTGGCTCAGTCAGTTAAGCATCTGCCCTCAGCTCAGGTCATGAGCCCAGGGTCCTGGGATTGAGCCCCGCATCAGGCTTCCTGCTCAGTGGGGAGTCTACACCTCCGTCTCCCTCTGCCTGCACTCTTGCTTGTGCTCTCTCTTTCAAATAAATAAATAATATCTTTTAAAAAAATAATAAAGGATGACACCTCCTCCAAGAAGCCTTCCCTACGGTGATGGAACCAGGGCATGGCTTGGCTGTAAATCTCCTTCAACACTGTCAAGCTCTCACAAATTATCAACCTTGCTGGAGAGAGTAAGCCCTGAGAAGAGCCCCCAGTCTCCTCCATAATCCCTCTGCTGCCTCCAAGTCCCTTCCAGATGGAAATTCAGGACCACTCAATGGTTCCTGCCTGTCCCCAAGACAGGGGCTATATTCCACACCTCTGGTATGGTAGCACCTGTGCATCCCGAATGCTCTGTCCCAGGTTTGCTTGTTTCTGTTTGCTGTTGTCTGTGCCCCACAGGACCATGGAGTCCTCAGGCAGAAGCAACCAGTTCTGGACCTTGCTTCCTTCCGTTTCCGGGCCCCAGCTCCCAAGCCCTGAGCTCCTGACATAGAAAGTTTAGCTTGGTAAGCTCTGGAAAAAACCACCCCCAAGCCTAGAAGAAGTGGGCTTTTGGGGCGCCTGAGTGGCTTAGTGGGTTAAGCCTCTGCCTTCGGCTCAGGTCATGATCTTAGGGTCCTGGGATCGAGCCCCACATCGGGCTTTCTACTCAGCAGGGAGCCTGCTTCTCCCCCCACCCCACTCTCTGCCTCTCTGCCTACTTGTGATCTCTATCAAATAAATAAATAAACTCTTGGAAAAAAAAAAAAAAAGAAGTGGGCTTTTTTTTGGGGGGGGGAAGTAGGCTTCTTGATGGGGACACTTGATATACATATGAAAAACTGACTTGTTTATTCATTCATTCAACAAATACTTTAAGGGTATCTACCAAATATTGGGCATGATGCCGGCCCTAAAAATACCACATAATAGTACGTAATACTCAGCACCTTCTCCGTGCCATGCATTGTTCTAAGCATTGACCTGCATTAACACAATTTGACCTCACATATCCTATGAAATAGGCCTTTTTATTCCCATTGTACAGATGAAGAAACTGAGACACACAGAAATTTTTTAACTTGCCCATAGTTACACAACAGTGGATGAGGCAGGATTTGAACCCAAATTGGGCCAGACGCAGCGTCAGGCACTTCCATGTGCAATCTTTGATCTTGACCCCTTCCCCCTTTGGGGTTGAGGAAACAGAGGTTAGGTAGCCCAAAGTCACATGGCCACTTCGGTGACCAAACAGCGTTCTGAAACAGCGTGGGTCAGAGGGAGGGCTCTTCTTGCTTTCCCAGGTACGAGAGCACATAGGAAATGTGACATGGGTCCTGAGGGGCCATAGCTGCAGGAGATTAGAAGACATTGGGGACAAGGCAGCTTGGGGAGACCAGCATGGCCAAGCCAAGAGAAGGCATAAGGCCTATTCCCAGGCCACAAAGAAGCTGTGCTAAGGTCGAGATGGGAAGAAGGAACCACAGTATGGAGTGGCCTCTGGGATAGAAGGATCCACTTCCTAAGAATCAGATTTCAAATCCACACATCTGTCCCAACATGCCTGCCTCACCCAGTCTAAGAACCATCACTTTGAGCCCACATCGTCTATCTCCCTATACTAGAAAGCAAGCTTTACTGGGGAAGTAGAAGCTTATACGTTTTGTTTAACATTGTATCTCCAGTACCTGGCACATAGTTGGTGCTCAATTATATTGTTAGATGGATGGATGGATGGATGGATGGATGGATGGATGGATGGGAAGATGAATGGTTGACTGGATGGAAGAGAAGGTGGATGGATGCATGGATGGATGGATGGACAGTTGGGTGGGTGGGTGGATGGATGGATGGGAAGACGAATAGCTGGCTGGCTGGATGGGAAGATGGATGGATGGATGGATGGATGGATGCATGGATGGAGGGACAGACGGACAGTTGGGTGGGTGGGTGGGTGGGTGGATGGATGGATGGGAAGACGAATGGCTGGCTGGCTGAATGGGAAGATGGATGGATGGATGGATGGATGGATGGATGGATGGACAGACAGTTGGGTGGGTGGGTGGGTGGGTGGGTGGATGGATGGATGGATGGGACTGGAGAAGGCCATTCCTGTGTGTCACTGGGGAATAGAGCAGACAGTAATGACCATATCTAGAGGGTGGAATTCTATCACATAGGGAAGATCTGGCCCACCACAAGGCAACATGAATGAGATGACTGGGAAAGTTCCATGAACCCTGTTCCACCTCGAATCAGTTCTCCTTTTCTTCTCTCAGATTACAGATGGGCATTCTCCACAACCGCAAAACAAAAGGCAGAGATACCAAAACACTACTTAATTCCTCTTTCTTGCTCTAAGGTTTTCCACCTTGAGGTGGCAGTATGGGCCTTAGCTGCCTGCGGGCACCATGTTCGGGGAGTGTGGAGACGCTCCATTCAGGCAAGTCTGACCCCTGAGCTGAGGGCCAAGGGGAGGCCCTTGCAGGGAGAAGGATCCCAGGAACAAGACAGAAAGACGGAGCGCTCGCTCTCTGCATCAGAACTCCATCCCCACGGAGTCCCATCTTCCAGTCCAGCTGCACTGACTCCTACCTACACCGCCGTCTTCTGCTATGATTCCTGGCTGCTCCACACCCTTCCAGAAACATCCACATCAGGAACACCCACAAATGTGACTAATGACAGGTGCCTAAGTCGGTCTACTGTAACAACATCAGCAGTAGTGGAAGACCGGATGCAAACCATTTGACTGGTCCATCCACGGAAGACAAGCTAATCAAACAACTTCTAATAGTTAAACACTGGTGTGGCCATGTAAGGGCACATTAGGCAGCCAGTAAAAAGGACCAAGCAGATATTTACCCACTGATGCAGAACTCTAAGATATGTTAAGCTAAAAAATAAATAGCTAGGAAAGATGGCAATATGCCTTCTGTGTCTTAAAAAAGAAGGATATGGGGCGTCTGAGTGGCTTAGTTGGTTAAGAATCTGACTCTTGATTTCAACTCAGATCTGGATCTCAGGGTCCTGAGATCGAGCCCCAAATCAGGCTCTACACTGAGCTGGAAGTCTGCTTGGGATTCTTCTAACCATTCCTTCATCTCACCAAAAAGTGGTGAATGGAAAGATACTCTTTACTGCTTTTAGGGAAAGCACTGTAACCCCAAAGTCTAGGACCCAGGGGGAAAGAAACAGCCACCACCTACAATGCCCTCAGTGGCTCCCCCTTCCGGAGTGCTCACTGCAACTCACTGTGCCTGCGCTGAGCTCCTTTGGTGCAGCATGACCCATTTAATTTCCATGGCAGCCCTGGAGGTGGGCATTAGCATCACCCCCATTTTACAGATGAGGAAAACAGAGCGCAGAAGGTGACCTGCCCAAGGTCGCAGCACCACCACCCCTCCAGAAGATATGTCTGTTCTGAAACTCAGAAGGTGACCTTATTTAGAATCAGGAGGTTACAGGTGTAATTAAGGATCTCCAGATGAGATGATCTTGGACTTAGGGTAGGGATCTAAATCCATGACCACTGTTCTTATTTCTGAGAGAAAGTACAGTGAGATTAGAGATGCAGAGACAAGTCCCTATGAAGGAGGAGGCAGAGACAGGACGGATGTGTCTACAAGACGAAGAACGTCAAGGATGGCCAGCCACCACCTGAAGCCAGGAGGCAGATGTAGCCAGGATTCTCCCTCAGAGTCTCCAGAAGGAACCAACCCTGCCCATGCCTTGACTTCGGGCAGAAAAAAACAAAACAAAACAAAACAAAAAAACCAGAAGAAACACCTTTCATCTCCGAGGGGCACAGCAGGGAGAGACAGCAGTCAGGATCACCTCTCCCGCGGAGGAGAAATCTGCTGGGGAAGGTGTCCGGTTCTGGCACAACCACCAGCTCCTTGTTCTGGAATTCAGGAATATGGATGTCTGTGCCTCCAACTTCCACCCAAAGGAGAAACCCGCTCAGGGACAGAGCCAAATAGGAAACCCATGAAAAACGGAGTCAGGAAGTAGGGGAGGGTTAGAGCACCCTGCGATCAGAGCCAGGCAGAGAGAGAGACACACACACCCCGCCACCGCCCAGAGGGGGCTGGTCCGGACAACCTCTGCTATTTTAAGGAATGATTTTGAGACTGACGGACGGACAGACAGGCTATCTTGATCCCTCTGCTCCAGGGAGAGGGACAGGCTTTCCCAGCAGTCTTGGGAAGCCTGGCCCAGAGATTTATAGGGTCAGACGCTTGTCCTGGGGCCTTTCCCCGCCAGGTCCCCAGGAGAGGTAGCAGACTCCTGGGGAAGGTTCAGAAGCTGCCAGGGCAGCTCTGTGCTGGGGGCTGCTGGGGACCTCTGGCTGGGGACATTCCCATCGGAAACACACTGCCTCCAAGCGTGGGAAGCTGAGGTTACGGGCAGAAGGAGGGCTTGATGTAGGCACCGCGTGCTGACCCACGACTTCCTGGGGCATTCTGCCTCCTTCCTGAGCCCAAGCTTGGGTCTGACACAAGAGAGCAGAGTCCTCTGAATGTGGGAAGCAGAGTCTCCTCTGAGCTTTGTACCTGCATCTTCTGCCCACAGCACCCTATTCCCGCCTGACCCATTCTCCTCCTCCTCCTTTTTCCCATTGAGGTGAAATTCACACAACATGAACCAAGTAAAAGTGAACAGTTTGGTGGTGTGGAGTATGTTCACAGCCTTGTGCCCTGTGCATGGTGTGCCTGGTGCAGATCTAGTTCCAGAACATTCTTATCATCCTAAGCTCTCAACCCATTTAGCACATCACTCTTCCTTCCCCACTCCCATAACTGCTAGCAACCAGTGTCTGCCTGGTTTCACTTAGTGTGGCGTTTTTGAGGTCCATCCCTATATTGCGGCACGTGTCCGCACTTCCTTCCTTTCCATGGCTGAGTAATATTCCCTTGCATGGATATACCATATTTTGTGTATCTATTCATCTGCCAATGAGCATTTGGGTTGTTTCTACCTTTTGGCTATTGTGAAGAGTGCTGCTCTGAACATTCAAGTGCAAGTTTTTATTTGAGAACTCGTTTTCAGTTCTTTGGACTATAACCCCAATCCATTTTTTTTTTAAATTGAAGATTTATTTATTTATAGAGAAAGAGAGAGCAAGCATGAGTGGAGACAGGGTAGGGGAGATGGAGAGAGAGAGAATCTCAAGCAGACTCCCCACTGAGCACCGAGCTGGACACAGAGCTTGATCTCATGACCCTGAGATCATGACGTGAGCCAAAACCAAGAGTTGGATGCTTAGCCTACTGAGCAACCTAGATGCCCCACTCCCAAACCATTCTTGAAATGTCACCTTGAGAGTCACTTCCTCTATGATTTTCTCTGACTCTATATTTCCTAGAGCTAAACTGGAGGCTTTTCCACTGCATGCGCC
Organism: Enhydra lutris kenyoni; assembly: GCF_002288905.1. Taxonomy (NCBI): domain Eukaryota; kingdom Metazoa; phylum Chordata; class Mammalia; order Carnivora; family Mustelidae; genus Enhydra; species Enhydra lutris. The sequence continues at coordinate 3,335,840 of NW_019154129.1, read as the reverse complement.
CTCTAGGGTTGCCATGGACAATGGTATAAGTTGTACACTGCATAACTCAAGAGGGAACCATTTACACTGGTCATTATAGATTTGTATATTTATTAAAACAATCTTCTGGCAGATAGAGGAAAAGTGCCTTTAGACAGCAGTGCCTTTTTCTATTTCTATAAAGGTACCACATGGCTTCATGGTGGCCCTGGCTCCAATAGCCCAAAGGCTCCCTCCATCGTAATCTAATGTCACCATAATCATTGTTTTAACTCAAGACGTTTTAGTGGGAAAGGGTATAGATTATATGGAAAAATAATGGATCCTTTATCCATGATAGGACTCTATGGATGAAGGGGAAAATTTTCCATCTTAGAAAACAATTTTGCTGCTTTACATTATTTACAATAGCCAAACAGTAGAAACAACAAAAAAATCCATCAACTGCTAAGTGGATAAACAAAAATCCATACCATGGAATATCACTCAGCCAGAAAGAAGAAATCTAACACTGACACCTGCTACAATGTGGATGGACACTGAAGCCATGATACTCCGGGAAAGAAGCCAGTCACCGAAGACCACATACTGTAGCATTCGTGCCATTGATAGGAAGTGTGCAGAACAGGCAAATCTAGAGAGACAGAAAGTGGACAAGCAATCCCGTGGAACTGGAGGTAGGAGGAGGAAATGACTACCAACTGGCACACAATTTTCTTTGGGGGGTGGCGCTAAGAGATACATAAAATTAGATTATGCTGATGGCTGCATTCCCCACCCCCCCCCGTAAACTCACTAGTGACCAGGGAACTGTATACTTTTTTTAATATTTTATGTATTTATTTGACAGAGGGATAGAGAGAGAGCACAAGTAGGCAGGGCAGCAGGCAGAGGGAGAGGGAGAAGCAGACTCCCCACTAAGCAGGGAGTCCCATGTGGGGCTCGATCCCAAGACCCTGGGATTATGACCTAAGCCAAAGGCACTTGCTTAACTGACTGAGCCACCCAGGTGCCCCAGGAAACTGTATACTTCGAATGGACTGATTTAATGATAAATTATACCACAATAAAGCTTTTTAAAATAAACTATGTTAGGGGCGCCTGGGTGGCTCAGTGGGTTAAAGCCTCTGCCTTCGGCTAAGGTCATGATCTCAGAGTCCTGGGATCGAGCCCCACGTTGGGCTCTCTGCTTGGCGGGAGCCCGCTTCCCTGCCCCCCTGCCTGCCTCTCTGCCTACTTGTGATCTCTGTCAATTAAATAAACTCTTTTTTAAAAAATAAATAAACTATGTTAATTTTACACCATCTCTGAATCAAGAGACCTGCCTCCTTAAACTTCACATAGATCTATTTGTTTTTCAGAAGTTACAAAACTGGGGGGGGGGGGGGCGGTGGCACAGTCAGTTAAGTGTCTGACTCTTGGTTTCGGCTCAGGTCATGATCTCAGGGTCTTGAGTTCGAGCCCCGCATCAGGCTCTGAGCGCAGCAAGGAGTCTGCTACAGTTTCCCTTTCCCTCTCCCTCTGCCCTTCCCCGCGGCTTGTACATGCACATTCTCTCTCTCTAAAATAAATTAATTTTTTTAAAAAAAGAGAACAAGTTACAAAACTGCTTTTAATGCTTCTCTTACTGGTCCCTGAGCGGCTGAAGGTCAAGGGCTGGGCCTGATCCCAGGTACCAGGAACAGAGCTTGACACAGAGTAGGTGCTCAAGAAATGCTTTCTCCTTTGCATCTCTCTCCCCCAAGGCAATCGAGACAGAAGCAACAAAAACACTTCTGTCTATGGTCACAACCGCACTCAGCAAACACGTCCTGAACCTCTACTGGAAACACAAAGTTCCTGAGGACCTACTGAGTCTGTTTTTGAGAGGCCTGGGATGCAGGGTGGGAGTCAGACAGGCAAAGAAATGAAGGTGGGAAGCGAGCAAAGGCTACCATAGGTTTTTGCCCCAAATGCTACAGACAAGAGGGTCAGTTCTGCAGCCGCTTGAGACAGAGATGCGAAGTCTTCACAGCTGAAGTGATTCTGAGCAGCGTGTGTAAACTGTGTAGGAATCACCGGGGTAGGGAGTGTGGGAGACACCAAGGAAGTAGAGAACCTCAAGCAGGGGACCTGGGACATAGTAGGTCAGAGATGGAGAGAGGACAGAGTCCAGGAGCAGAGGGGTGCGGGGCTGGGGCCGGCCGCCCAGCATCACCCAGCCCAGAGATGTGGGGTGCTCCCTACCTCCCATGCACCCCTAAACATGCCCTCCTCTCTCTTTCTTCTCCCCAGATTCAGGGTCTGGCCTTGGATGTGCAAGTCTGAGAGTCAGCTCGTGAGGGAGATCAAGGACTCCGGTGGTCCCTCCCCTGAAGAGGCCTGAGGACTCTCAGGGGACGTCCAGCTCCCCGCAGACCAGCTATTTCGGCCCGATCCCAAACACAAGCTTGTGGTTTATGGCTGGGGAGCCAGAGGCTTGCAGGTTGACCATAAAAGGAGAAAACCAAGCTGGGACTGAGAACAGACCGGGGCTCACAGCTTCTCTTCCTCCCCATGCCAGGCTGTTAGGGGACCCAGCGAGAGGGAGGTGGCCAGGCCTGTGTGGCTAGAGGGGCACCCCTCCCCGCCCCAGCCAGTAAGGAATGGAGGACACAGCCTCCCTTGTATGCAGAAGAGCATCTGCCTAACTAATGCCACACGTGAAGGTAAATGTCAGGGCCGGGCCTCCACTGTGGGCCGCAGACAGGTGACAGCCGATACCTGCGACACCTGCCGGGAGCAGACGGTGTGTCCCCCGTGCACTGTCCAAATCAACCCCTGCACCAGCTGGGGTAGGCCCAGTTCTTAGCCTCACGGCTCACAGAGATTCTAACCCAGCTCCAGGACCCTTGGCCCAACTGACTACTGGGCAGGTCAAGGTCCTTCTCTTTCTCAGGGCCTTTCCCTTGTCTTCCAGCGTAGCTGGTAGGAAGAGCTTCTGGGTGGGAAGAGATAATGCTGGAGCCCAGCAGGAATTTTCCAGATCTACAGGGAGTTCTGACATCTCTCATAGCAGACCTGGCCAGGTGATGGATGGGGTCTGGGGAGACCAGTATTGTCATGGTGGGCTCTCGGGCCTCAGCTCCCACCTGCCCCACTCTCCCTCCTCCTTTCTGCTCCAACCCCACCAACCTGTGGATCCCATATGCATCTCATTTGCTACGCCCACGTATCCCCTCCCCTGCCCTCCCAGACTCTTGACAGCCTCCAGGGTCCACCTCAGTGCCCCCGGGAACTCCCTTCCAGAGCTCATGTATTTGTGGGGATGATTTGATTTTCTACCTGCCTTCTCCCTTGTCTCATCCCCACCAAGTAGTTGGTATCCTTCCTCACCAAACCCCTCAGAGTGGGGTCTCAACACTGTTGAATTAAAAGGGGAACAGGGAGCCAGGTTCCCTCTGAGGTTGGGAGAATGCAGAGGGAGGAGGCTGGTATGCATTTGTGCTCAGCAAAAGTCAGCCTGGGGTGACTAAGGCAAACAGGCCTGCTTCTTCAACTCGATATTTACTGCTTGCTACAAAAAAAAAAAAAAAAAAAAAAAAAAGAATTCTCCCCAGCTCTCTCCCCTCCGTCTAAGTGAGACGCCAGAAGCACTCCATAAAAGGGTTTTAAGAATCAGATGATCCTTACCCTTCCTCACTTCCTGGCAAAGAACGTGAACTTCTCAGGATCACTCAGAGCGCCCACCTACATGTCCCAGGGCCTTCATGATGACCGAGCCGGGCGGACAGAGACCCCGTCTGCCCACCCCACTGGCAGGCCAGACGCAGAGCTGAGAGCCGCTGCAAAATCTCCAAAAGGCAGAGAACAAGGCACCTGGTCCCCTCCGCAGGGACACATTGCAGCAACATGGTTTCTGGAGCAAAATGACTTGGAATGACTTTCTGGCTCTACCTCTTGAGCGAGACGCTGTCCCTCCGAGGAAAAGAGGGATAAAAATCCACACCTCTCCAGGAGACGAGAACAGTAAACTAGGACTGGACGGACACAGCTTAAAATGACCCACGGCACGTGGAAGAACTCGGCAAGTGCTCTGATCATCACCAAGGTCATCGCCCACTTCGTCCAAAATAGCGAGCTTGCGCAGCAGCTCTAGACGGCAACAATTCTGTCCCAGGGGGCCGGCTTATGAGGCCAAGAGCAATGCTTTCTAATGAGAGGGCCTAAGCCAGTCCCTTAGTCTCCTGGGGCCTCAGTTTCCTGGCCTGAAAAACGGGGGTAAGAGCACATCACTAACCTTGCGGCCTAGGAGGGAAAAGCAGTGTTTTGAGGGCAGCAGAGGAAGACGTCTCCAGGCGGGACACGGGGCTCTAGGGCCAACTCACTGGGTGCACTGAGGGTCAGTTTTGTCCATCTGTAAAATGGGTGGGCTCGTGGTGCTGCAGAGAGCCGAGCTTTCCGGGCTTTCCAGAGCAGTGAGCTGGGCTGGGGGGACATCGGTGCCCTTCTTCTCTCTGCCAAGCTTACAGAGCTGCCTCTGGCGGGTTGGTGACCCTGAGCCGCCCCCCCCCAGGACCCGCAGACCTCGACCTCCCTTGGACAGAGGGACACAGAGTGTGGGAACTTGCGAAGCAGAGAGCTTAGAGGTTAGCTCATGCCATCTCCTAGATTTCTCATCAGTTTCAAGAGGGTTCAGCCAAGAGCCCCGGAGCTGACAGAAGCCAGCCGGGCCATGATTTGTTTTTTAATCCCCTGAGAGTGGCCCGTCAGTGCCAATTACATAAGGACAAAACACTCTGCTCTCCCGCATAGGGTAACAAAACCTGAAGCCTCCACTCAGGACATCAGGAGGAAATCCTATGCGCCTCTCACACCCTTCTTCCAGGCACATCCCCCATCCCTGGGGACCCTGCAGGAGAGGCGTGAGATCCAAAGTGGCTTAGCCGGGAAGCCTCATGGTGCTTTCCCCACATGCACCCTGCTAATTTACCCCAGTCAGTTAACTCTGGCTTCACTAGGGCTGAACCTTCAACACCCCACATGTGTAAAAAGGTAGACCTTCCTGGAGCAAACCCCCTTCTGCGGGACTGCCCGGGGCTCCGCGCAGCGGCTGGGTGACCGGGCAAGCCTTGGGCTCGGGCATCAGATAAGCCAAGTTCAAATCCAGCTCTGAGTCTCCCAGGGCCTTCAGCAAGTTCTTTGCCTCCCCCGAGCCTCAGTTTCCCAGGCTCTAAAATGAGACCCCGGCCCCAGGGTCGGATTAACCGACAAGTCATGTGAACACAACCCCACGGGCACGTGCGCACATGGGAAGGAAGAGAGGGAAAAATAATGAGGAATTTTGAAAGGATTCGGTATTTGCTGTTTCATAAAAACCAGAAACAGGAAATGCTGTGAGGAAAAATAAAATCTTCGCTGCCCTTCCTGACTTTATAGTTTAGTATCGTTTTTATTCTAGAGTCCGTATGTGGGCATTATAATAGCTTCACGGCTTTATTATTATTTTTAAAGATTTTATTTATTTGAGAGAAAAGAGAGAGAGCATGAGCAGGGAGATGGGGAGGAGCAGAGAGAGAAGAGAGAGAGAGAAGCAGACTCCCTGCTGAGCAGGGAGCCAGATGCTGGGCTCGATCCCAGGATCCTGAGATCATGACCTGAGTGGGTCCTGGGATCAAGCTCAGCAGGGAGTCTGCTTCTCCCTCTGCCCCTCCTCCCACTGGTTCTCTCAATCTCCTTCTCTCTCAAATAAATAAATTAATTAATAAAATCTATGAAAAAAATCCACTATTATCATTATCACCTCTTTGGAAAAGAAGAGTTCAGAGAGAGAATTTCCATTCAAGGATAGTGGGCTGGACACTTGCCATTCATGCCCCTTCCTCCCCAAACCTGAGTAAAAAGACAGTAAAGGGACTTTCTGAGTTGAAAGGAACTGGAAAAGAGAGAAGCGCAAAGAAGTCTTGGAAGCCAGAAAACAGGACGCGTGAGGACAGTCGCAGGAAAGGAGACGTCTAAGCTCCAGTGGGCAAAGCTGAAAGCAACCTGATTTCATCACAGACTCTCCTGTCCCTAGGCCAAACCTCAGTAACTGGCCACAGCAGGGGGCTCGGGGGGACCAGGCAGAAAGGAGGACGGACAAACACAGGGATCCGCTGAAAGTCTGTCTGAGAAGCAGCTAGACATGCCAGATACCGTCCACGCTCCCTGCGGCCAAGGATATGTCCTTCCCCCAGCCCACAGAAGGAGGCAGATTTTATTCTCTGCAGAATGAAATCCCTGGGCAGCACCCAGGGGCCATATCGAAAGGATAACGTGCAAGTTTCCTTCCACAATTTGAAACCCTTGGTCTCTTTTTTTTTTTTTTTAAAGATGTTATTTATTTATTTGACAGAGAGAGATCACAAGTAGACGGAGAGGCAGGCAGAGAGAGAGAGAGGGAAGCAGGCTTCCCGCCAAGCAGAGAGCCCGATGCGGGACTCGATCCCAGGACCCCGAGATCACGACCCGAGCCGAAGGCAGCGGCTTAACCCACTGAGCCACCCAGGCGCCCCAACCCTTGGCCTCTTAACTAGACCCTCACAATGACGGGAGACAGACCACTGCACAAGTCTTGCCTGAAAAACCTGCTCAGCGCAAGGATGAAAAAGATGGAGGGGCGCCTGGGTGGCTCGGTTGGTGAAGCGACTGCCTTCGGCTCAGGTCAGGATCCTGGAGTCCCAGGATCGAGTCCCATATCGGGGTCCCTGCTCAGCAGGGAGTGGGCTTCTCTAGTTGACTTCTCTCATGCTCTCTCTCATTCTCTCTCTCTCTCTCTCTCTCAAATAAATAAATAAAATCTTAAAAAACAAAAAAAGAAAAAGATGGAAAGATCTATGAGAAGGGCTGCAGTAGAATGGTCCAGCTCTACTCAAACAATAGCCAAGCTCATCACCGGCAAGCCCCTCCTGCAAGCACATATATAATATGGATATGATGACAAGTTACAGCTTAACAGAAGGCTCATCAAACAAAGTTAAAGGAACTGCCCAGAAAACGAAAAAAAAAAAAAAAGAGAGAGAGAGAGAGAGAGAGAGAGAATAAGAAAAAGATAAGGAGATGAAAAAGGGACAGTCCCGGAGTTCAGTTCTGGACATGAGAAGACTTCTAGAAAAGCAGAATAGAGGACACAGAAATAAATCATCAAGTAAGTAATTCACAAAAATAGCTCAGAGTATAAGACCACGAGTTTATAGATGAAAGGCATCCACGAAGTCTCCAGCACAATGGGTGAAAAGAGACCCAGGACAAATCCCATCAACATCATGAACACAGGCATAAAGAAGGGTCTAAGAGCTTCCGGAGAAGGAGAAAAATGATTTTTTTTTTTTTTTTTTTTTTGGTCACACGGAAAGGATTACGATTCCGATTGCCTTTTATCTTCTCAGCAACGAAACAAGCTAGAAGGCTGTGAAGCCAAGCCTTAAAAACGCTGAAAGAAAACTATTTGTTGCTTAAAACGGTAAACTCAGCTAAACTGGCCTTTACCTACTAGAGATGCATCAAATCTTCAGATGAGATATGCGGGATCTCAATCTGTCTCGTCTACATCCTGACTTCAGAAGGTACTAGAAAAGGTGCTCCATTTAAACAGGAGGGTGAATCAAGGAAGAGGAAGGCATGGAAACAAGGAAACAAGGAATCCACCATGAGAGGGTTGAAGCCAATTCTAAACATGCTAAGGAAGGTCCCGGATGTCGGCTGCCTGTCATAGAGGGTAGCTGGGGCAGGTTGGAAGGCTCCAGTAGTAATTGCCTTCAAGGACAAGCTATAAACAGGGCCCCCATCATATATCTGGACATACTTATAGGAGACCAACACATTTAGAAAGGAGACGTGGGGTAGAATTAATGATTAAGTGCACTCCTTCATTCATCAACAATTATTAACTGAGAAACAAAAATTAACTGAGCAGCTACTAAGTGTTGGACACCAGTAGAGATAGAGTTGAATAGGCAGACAAGGATGGAGTCTGGCTTTCATGCAGGGTGTGGTTCCTCAGGAGCTTAAGGGTTCATGTACCACGTTTGATGGATGTGTTAGCCCTCCCCAGTCCCCCCTCTTCACACTTCATCTTGTCCTACAAAGGATTTAAGGAGGAAACCACAGCTGCTCCCTTCACGCCTCCAACAAGACAGAAAGCTCATCGCGCATCCCAGCCAAGTGACCTTCCAACCTGGGAGCATGACCTTCATCAATGGAGTCAAAAAAACTAGGCCTCCACCTTCCTTGGCAAAAACCAAACTTCCACTTTCTAGAGAAAATGTTGTTTTTCCCAAGCTTGTATTTCCCCCCCCACAATTTGTTTCACTGGAGTCTATCATGAGTAGCTTTCCAGAAAGTACCAGGTAATGCCAAAATGAAACCATATGGAGCAGCTGTTGATTCACATTTAAAATCAATAAACCAAATAAAGTTTGTATCATAGAGTCATCATGAAGGACAACACAATGGAGGCTTTATGGAGCACCCCCAAAACAAAAGAGCCCTTGGGAGAAACAGGTGACCCCTCTCATAATTCTCGTAAGTCTGCAAAAATTATTCTCGTTAGCTGCGGGAATCAAACATGACATGAAGAACATTGTGTTATGCTCTCATGGGATTTTGTCCCCCCCCCCCAAAAAAAAAAGTTTAAAAAAATCAACCCTTAATTTTCTACTCAATCTAAGAATTAGCATCTAGCTGCAATTATAACCAAATTCCTACTATATGTAGATAAAACAGACTGACAGTTGGCGAGGTCATTTCCCCCGCCCAGTCAAACCTTTTCTCCCCCCTTACAGTGAAATTTTGGTCCCTGTTTGAAATGATTTTTTTTTCTGGAATCAATTATTTTCAGACAATCAAAATTTCCTCCATTTCAGAATATTCAGCTCAGTTATGACATGAAAGCTAAATGCCAAAGTGTTGATGGTCGTGATCTCTGGGTGATAGGATTATGGGTGCTGGTATATTCTCTTTAGCTTAAATATGTTTTAATTCTTCTAGGATGAATGTCCAATATTAAAGGTTTTTTAAAGTCACATACATGTATTTTAAGAGCACTGTGCCCTTCCCCTTCTCCTTTCCTAACAGAATTTCATTTCATTCTGGTGTTCAGAGAAAACGTGCTTCTGGGAGCTCCCTCAGCTCCAGGAAAGAACCAGAAATAGTCCAAGCCAATTATAAAGGTACCAGTCCCCTTTGCCAACGATTAGTTTAGAATTTGGCACATGCCCAAAGGTTTAGCCAATGAGACGTAATTACAAACAATTACTAACGTCCCAGTCCTCTGCAAACCATTGGTTTAGAGGTTGGTGTGTGACCAAGTTTTAGCCAATGAGACATCAGGAGATGCCTGCTGAGGAGTTTCTGGAAAAGGTTTTTCTATCTGATACAAAAGAGACAAGAAAAGAACCTAACCTTCCACTTTCTTCAGGCTTTTGGACATCATTGCATAAGGACATGATCTCTGGAGCTATGGTTGCCATTTTGTGACCATGAGGAAGAAGCCAAGAAAATCCCAAAGGAGTCTGTCTTTGAGCTTCTCAGCTAATTAATCCTGAAATCATCAACCTGCACACTTCTTGTCATGTGAAATAGTACACTCCTATTGTTTAAGCCACTTTAATTGGTTGCTATATGGTGTGCTATATTTTTGTGCAACTAAAAGTACCCCAAATGACATGAATACTATAACTTGGTGATGTTCAGCTTCCTTAAAAAGGTGTGCGAACCATCACTGTAAACTTGTCCATCAAGGGAGACCACAAAGAATTTTTTTTTCTAAACAAAGACACATACCTAACTCCAGAAGCCACCCTTCACAACTAAGATTACATCTCTGTAACCCTTTCTGCAAGGCACCATCTGCTGGTCTTTGAAGGTAATGGCAACCCCGTGTCTGCAGTGATCCAGCTTGGGTCATACATGTGGGGTTTGGCTAACTCTGTCAGTAACTTGGGGGCACTTCTACTGAGCCCTTCTAGGTTGGCTACACCTGGATCCCCGCCCTCAGGTGCTTCCAGAACTGAGCTTTCAATTCCTGACTCAGAATACTCTTGAAGGTAGCTACTCCAGAGGTTGCAAAGTCAAACAGAAGGGCAGGGCAGTTATCATGAACAAATGCCCCAAGTAAGGACTGGGGAACTGGAAAACTCATGCCCCTAACAAAATACATACACTTTTTATATACAATTTCCCAATTGTCAAAAGCTGGCAGCCACTTCAAGTATCCTTAAAACTGTATGGACCAAATCAAACTTATCTGAAGGCTGGAGGCAGCCTGCCAGCTGCTGGTTCATAACCTCAGGACTAGTCACACCTTATAACCATGTAAAATCATATACAGCTTTAGGACTGCCCAAGTCCTTCTCCATTGCCCTCACCCAAGTGTCTCAAGTCCAGATCCATGTACAGGAAAGAAAATCCTCTCACCCTTCCCCAAAGATAGTCACTCTGGGATGGGTGCTGCCCTTTGTACAATGCACCCAAAACATGAGGAGGAAATCAAGGGTTCAACTGTTCTGAGGCAAAGGGATTTACTGAGGACCAAGAGGACCAAGGCGGTTGAACAGGTAAACCATATAACTTAGAGATGCCCTGATTTCTTTTTCTTGTCTTATTACACTGGCTAATCCTTCTAGCACAATGTTCATTAGGGGTGGTGAGAGTGGACATCCTTACTTTGTTACTCATCGTAGGGGGCAAGCATTCAAACTGTCACTTTCCGGAAATATCTCCCATCTTGGTCTGAGTGGTGGCCAGATGACTGCAGATATAGGCCAGAATTAATTTTAGGGTGAACATGAAGTTCGTGGACCTTATGCCCTCTACTGTATGTATATTTTACCTCAATTAAAAGTTCATTAATAATAGTAATAATAATCATAGTAATACACAAACATGGAGGTGATATCCAAAGGGCTTCCATTTGGACAAGGCTGCCTGAGAATCTCCATAAGCTGCAAGATGGACCCTATCACTCCCTTTTTACAGATGGGGAAACTGAGGCCAGAGAGGAGAAGACCTCTCACACCACCCCACAGGGCAGCAAATCCAGAGGTGGCTGGCTGGGACCCGGGGGCTGACGGAGGTGAAGAGGACTCCGCACTGTCCAGCAGCCGGCTGGCCGGGCCCGGGGCAGCAGAGGGGCTGGGGCGCAAAGCAGCCCATGCCTGTATTTGCCCAAGGCGTCCGCTCTCCCTCACCCTCCCAGCCGTGCACCCAGATGTTCGGCCAGCTTTTTCCCTTTCTCAGGCACAAGGCTCCTGGGGCCCAGCGCAGCCTGCCAAACTCCGCATTCTTGGCGAGGACTGCAGGCCGGGAGGGCGGGCAGGAGGGGCCCGGGCAGAGCGGGAGCTCCTGGAGGCGGCCCTCGGCAGGGAGCAGCGGCCCCGGGCAACACCCTGTCCACCTGGAGAGCGGCTCACCTTGCAGCATGCTCCTGTAGGCCGTGTCCGCGATGGCATAGATGTGGGGCGGCATCTCGTGCCTCTTCTTGCCCTTATACATGTCCACGATCTTCTCCGAGTAGATGGGCAGCTGCTTGTAGGGGTTGACCACCACGCAGAAGAGGCCAGAGTATGTCTGCCAAAGAGAGAACCCAAGCTTACTCGCAGCATGCGGCCTCGGGGAGAACTTGGACACCCAGCCCACGGGGTCCCGGCCCAGCAATGCCCATCGCCACCTGAATTTAAACACGTACCGAGCACCTCTGCAAGCATGCTCACGGCAGCCTCACAACAAAACTGTTGGATGCATTCATATTGCTGTTGTAGAGATGGGGAAACTGAGGCTCAGAGTCCTAATGGGAACGCCGGGGCTTCACTGATAGGAGGGCTACGGGGGAAGAGGAGGAGCAAGGGGCAAGCCTGGGTTTCCGGGCCACCTGTGTTCTATCTTAGAGCTGAGTGCTTTCCGACAATTGGGGTTCAGACCCCCCTCTGGGGTGCAGGCCCCTCTCCTGCAGGCCGCCTCTCACCTCCCTTAGCCTCCGTCTACTGGACACTTACTAAGCACCTGTACTAAGCTCTAAGCCCTTCATGGGCATCTCTTCACTGAGTCCCTTATGTACCCTGTGACTGTCACACTGTGATTTCCCTGCTGCCCGTGTAGCAGACGACGAAAACAGGGTTGGTGAGGTCGTCGCCGGGAAATTCAGAGCTAGCCAGCATGACTGTCCTACCCCAAGAGAGCTCACATTCTCTTGACGGTTAACAAAACTCCACCTCATCTGTAGACAGAAGGGACGGACACAGCTGTCCCCCAAAAGGAATGGCCCTGACACATACTAGGGCACGGACAAACCCCAAAAATGGTATATGCTTGGTATGGAAGGAGCCAGACACAAAAGGTCACCTAGTGTAGGATTCCATGTATACAAAACGTCCAGGACGGGCTAATCATGGAGACAGAAACACATCCCTGGTTTCCAGGCACTGGAGGGAGGGGGAGGGGGACTGACTGCTCCAGGCTACAGGGGTTTCCTTTGGGGGGGGGGGGTTCATAAAAACATTCTGGAACGAGGTAGTGCTAATTGTACAACGCTGGAGATGGGCTAAACACCATTGAATTGTCCCCTTGAAATGGCTCAAATGGTAAATTCTAGATTATTTGGATTTTATCACAATTTAAAAAAAAAAAGTTGTGTAGGAAAAGTGCCGAAGGCACTTGGCAAACCCCACCGTGCGCACACACACGAGGCATTTTCCTTGCTCTGGCCATTCTCTACTAGACACTGACTTTTCCCTAGGCTGAGGTCACAGCTCGGGGGGCAGGCTCCATCCTGTCCCACGGGAACTGTTTTTCCCAAATGATACCATCAGTGCTGCTCAAGGCTCTAGTAGCCAGGAAGCAGGCTCCCTCCTCCTCCCCCTTCCTCCTCCTCCCCCTCCCTCCTCCTCCCCCTTCCTCCTCCTCCCCCTGGAAGGGACAAACGCAGGAGCAGATGGCCCATCTCTGGGTGACACTCAAGACCAAGCAAACACCAGAGAGGTTAAGCAACTTGACCAAAGACACAAAGCGAGACCCTAGCAGCGCCAAGCGCAGCTCGGCTCACTGCCAGGCCTGGGCACCAGCCATGAGGCCTTCCAACCTCTGCCTGTCCTACAGAAAGAAAAACAAATTTGTTCACTCAGTCCCTCATTCAGTGGGTATGTCCCAGACATGGTGCAAGGCTCTGGGCTTAGAGAAGACAAAAAACACAATGTCCTTACCACAAAGGGATTTCAGCCTTGCCCGGAGCTGATTGGACGGGGAGAGTCCCCCTCAGGGCTCAATCTGTGTGCGAAGGGACAATGGGGTGTGATGGGTCTGGGTGAGAAGAGGACAGAATCTTCGAAAAGTATAGGATTGGCAGGTGGGAGGAGGCACTACCCTAAAAAGGCAGGAATGAGGTCAACACAGGCCTGTCTCAACATCCATCAGCCTTTTATTGAGCACCTACTGTATACTGGGTCTGTGCTAGATGCCAGAGATAGATAAATCAGCGGTGGCCCCCTGTCCTCCAAGAACCTGCAGATCAGAGGGGGGACAAGGACATTTAAAATAATGTCACTCGAACAAGGATGGAGCCAAGGGAATGTGGGGAGCAATAAAGAGAGGGTCCTAGGGGCGCCTGGGTGGCTCAGTGGGTTAAAGCCTCTGCCTTCATGATCCCAGGGTCCTGGGATCGAGCCCCGCATTGGGCTCTCTGCTCAGCCCCCCCACCCCGTCTCTGCCTGCCTTTCTGCCTACTTGTGATCTCTGTCAAATAAATAAAATTTTTTAAAAAAGAGAGAGAGAGAGAGAGAGAGAGTCCTAATCCTCACTGGTGGGCAGTCAGGGAAACTTCCAGTAGGGGAGGAGCAGGCAGGGAGGAGCTCCCTGCCCCGAGCCTTAGCAGACAAGGAGGTGTCAGCCTGCTCAGAAGGTAGCGAAGGCGTGGAAGGCGGCAGGGTGAGGGCGCGCATGCCGGGAAATTGTCAGCAGTTCAGTGTGTCTGGATCATAAAGGAGGATTGACAAGCGAGGGTAAAGGCAGAGGCTCCTACAATAGCAGGCCCAGGTGGACCCGCACTCGCCTGATGGGTCCACTGTCGACCTGGATGCCCCTCCCCCATCTGATTGTCCAGCCTCCTCCCGCCATCTGGCCAACACCAGTACGAGTACCCCGACGGCCAGAGCACCCTCTTCCTCCTCTCCAGTCTCTACACAGGCCTGGGCATACAGCAGGTGCTCACTAAATGCCTGCCCAATAAATGCCTGAGGGGTATGTTAATTACAGAGATTCCCCGGAACAGGGGCGGCAATGCCTTCATCTCTGTGACCTGGGGCTTTGCACTGGGCTAGCACACAGTAGGTGCTCAGTAGATGTTTGCTGACCTGGTGACAAAGGGCAGGGGCTCTGTGTCCTGGTCCCTAGTATAGGGCCTCGCATGCAGTAAGTGTCCAAATAATGATCAGTCATTTGAATGATGGTCAACCAAGTTCTACCCTACCTCTCCTTCAGGTTTTAACTCCACTTTCAGACGCCCCTGGGCTGTGCCCCTAGCCAACCTCCATGCCCTTGTTGGAATGTGGGTCACTTACATTGTAAATGACATTACATTATGTCATTTACATTTTACATAAACCTCCCTCTCCCCAAGCGCTTGACCTGGAGACAGTAAAGGGTAGCAGTTAAGGGTACAGAATCGAGTACTGAGAACTTGTTTTGAACCAACCCTCATTCTACTTCCTTACTGTGTGACCCTGGGCAAGTCTCTTGACCTCTCTGAGCCTGTTTTTCCTATACTGCAAAATGAAGGTGTGTAATAGTAGATCCTTCGTGGGCTTGCTGGGAGATAATGCTCATGAAGCATTTAACAGAGTGTGGAGTATATAACAGATGCTCAATAAATGTTAGTGACTATACCCTGCTCCTTCCCAGCTTGGAACCGTCACATGTGCTGTTGCTTCTATATCTCCCCTCCGTCTTCCCTGAGCCATTTCCATCTCGTCTTTCAGGGCTCATCCTAAACATCAGCTCCCAGACTGCAAGGTGCCCACTGCAGGGGCCATGCACAAGGCAGACACTCAGTAAACCCTTGCTGAATACAATGAATAGAGGAAAGAAAGAACGCACGGCTCTCCCAACTCCATCGCCAGCTCCCGAAGAAGCAGCACTTTGCTCCTATCTGCCTAGGACAGCTCCTGGTGCAAAGCCGCCAGCAAGCCCTTAATCCAAGTTTCCAGGCAGTTCTGAATCTCTGTGCAGTTCAGCACATCTTTCCAGGGCACAACGACCCGAGAGGAAGAGCTGGGCAGACAGGAGCACGCCCCCACCCAGGGTGGCTGGGCTTCAGAATCTGCAGGCTTGAGCTGTTTAACCTCCGTTCATTTCACCAGCCCCAACCCCCCTGCAGTTGGTGGTCTTTCTGCCTCCCTGTCCCCCACGAACTTGACCCTCTCCAGCTGGTCAAGTTCAGAGTTTCGATATCCCCATCTCCTGTGTTCCAGCCAGCATCTCAGGGCTCCTTGCCACCAGCAGGTCCCAGCCACAGGCCCAGGGTTTCCCTCTTGTGACCGTATTAGGAAGGGACTCGAGTTCTTCCCTGAGACTTTATATGGTCAGCCACAGAGCCCTGAACAGGCAACTGCTCCCACGGCCTCCTCCGGCAGGAACAAGAACCAGCAGGGGAAGGTGGAAGGAAACTAGGCTGTAAGTCACACAGCCCAGGGCAGAACCTTAGCTTGGCCCTCCTCCATTTCCTGCAGGATCTGTGCAAGTGGCCAAACCCTGGAGCCTCTTCTAACCCATCTGTAAAATGATGGACAGGGGCACCTGGGTGGCTCAGTGGGTTAAGCATCTGCCTTCAGGTCAGCTCATGATCTCAGGGTCCTGGGATTGAGCCCAGGTTCCCTGCTCAATGGAGAGTCTGGTTCTCCCTCTGCCCCCACACCTGCTCGTGTTCTCTCTCAAATAAATAAAATTCTTTTAAAGTACATTTACATGCATGCATACATATACAAATATGCACGTATTTGCCTGTATAGGTATAAAATTTCTGGAAGCCTAGGTAAGAAACGTGCTTGAGCCTTCCTATGAAAGGGAACAGAAGATGAGGAATAGGGATGAAAGGTCAAAATCTGAACCTCCTGATATACTACTTAATATTTGCCTGTATTATCTATTCAAAATAACATTTTAAATCTGGCCAGACAGTTAACAACACACACGAGAAGGAGCCACAAGCATGATCTAGGCTTCTTATTTTTAAATATTTCCCTGTGGTCTTTGCACGAACAGCCCCGTGTTACTGGAAAGCTTCTTTGAAAGAACAACAATTTGAAAGATCTAAACAGTGAGGTCACAGGGCTCAGTAAGGGGCAGCTCCCAGCTGTGTTTCCTTTCCACCTTCTGAGACCCAAAGAAGTAATGTATTTTTCCCCCACCCTCCAGGACCCTCTGGCACTCAGGAGGCCTCTGTTCATAGCCTGTTCTCAGCACCCCAGAATAGATACTCCATCAGGTCATTGGGCCAAATGTCTAAGGCAAAAACATGGCCACTTGCTCGAGTTTGGAAGGCAGGCCTCTCCTTAGCTCCCTGGTCTTCCCAGAACAGTGAAATCAGAACCAGAAAAATACCCTCTGGGGTTCACAGGTAGGGAATTGGGGCTGGGAAATCCAGTGAATGGGAGACTTCATCTACCTCTGTTCTGGATCATGTTCCCAACCCCAGGGCCTTAGCACAGACCTGGAAAGTCCCACTGTTGACAGGGAACGAGCCGGTTAGAGATGAGTGAAGTGAGCCAGTTAGGAATAAAAAGCAGGTGTAGCAATCAATAACCAAGAACACTTAGCCCCAGGGTCTGGGAGACAAGAGGGAGCAGTGAGGCCTGTGGAAAAAACAGGGCCCACACCCCATCTAACAGGATGGTGACCTAACAACCTGAGCCCCGGCCACCAGATCCTCTCCTTTTTCAGGCAATGGCAGAAACTGAGGTTTTCTTTTCTACTCTTTTGGGAGGGGGAGGAGAGTGGGTAGGGAGAGGAGATATATCAAACTAATTCAATTTTAAAAAAATCACTCACTCTGGGCTAACAGCTTACAACCTAATAGGTGCTCAAGAAATTATAATTAGGAAGTTGGACTTCTTCCTTCTGTGCACATAAATGTTGTCCAGCTCCAAGCTAATAGCACCCATGGCAGCATCCACACCTGCCGTGGCCCACACCCATCATTCAAGCTCAAGGTTCCAGCTATCCTGGGAACCTTTACCATCCACAGGGAGCCAATCACTCCAGCCCTGGAGTAGATAAACCGTCCCTGGACCCCAGCTCTGCCCACTTCCAGCAAGAGGACTGAGCACAGCTGAGCCTCAGTGCCCTGGTCTCTGAAATGGGGTAATAGCCTCTTGTCTCATAGGATCTTTGGAAGGATTAAATGAGTTCAAAGCAGTGATTCCAGGGCCCGCCTTCCTGGGTTCAAGACCCAGCTGTTTCTCATCAAGTTATGTAAGTTTTCTAAGCCCCAGTTTATTTGCAAAAATCTGATTCAAAACAGGGTCTCTCTCTTACATAAAGAAAAGAACAGTAGTAGCTCTAGCATCTCGGTATGAACTCGTAACATGGTGACAGCGGCTGTCATCACTGGTGTGGGGGTAACGAGGCTTCTCTGAGAGTCTAATGAAAGCAAGACCCCTGCCCAGAAAGAACATGCACCTATACCTAGACTTGACCTTAAATCCTTGGAGCCTGACAAACGCCTTAGCGCCCATTTATGGGAACTGAGTATAGGACATGCTTTAGGGGAAAAAAAACATTTTGAGATAAGAACACTTAACACAACTGTGGTCTGCCCTCTTAACCAATATTTTTAAAATAAAGATTTTATTTATTTATTTGAGAGACAGAGATCACAAGTAGGCAGAGAGGCAGGCAGAGAGAGAGAGGAGGAAGCAGGCTCCCCGCCGAGCAGAGAGCCCGATGCAGGGCTCCATCCCAGGACCCCATCCCATGACCCCGAGATCATGACCTGAGCCGAAGACAGAGGTTTAACCCACTGAGCCACCCAGGTGCCCCAACCCTCCTAACCAACTTTTGAGCGTACCATACAGGATTGTTACTGTAGCCTCAATTCTCTAGAACGCACTCATCTCCATGACTGAAACCCTGTGCCTGTTGGACAACACCTTCCCGTTTCCCTCTCCCCCCACCTCGCTCTCCACCAGCCAGCATTCCAGGCTCTGACTCTGAGCAAGACGATTTTCAATACCTCATGTGAGCAGAACCCCAATTGTTCGCCCTCCTGTGACTGCCTTATTTCACAGTATTGTGTCCCCTGGCTTCATCCCTGTGGCCACAAATGGCAAGATTTTCTGTCTTAAGGCTGAATGATGGTCTATGGTATGGACACACCACGTTTTCTTTATCCACCCATCCTCTTAGAATCTAGGTCCCTTATTTGCACCTGGCTCGAGTATGTCTTATCTTCCTCCCCTTCATCAGGAAGCAGCCTCAGGGCAAGGGCTGGGCCTTGTAACGCTCAGCATGCCCCCAGAGATGGAAGCAGGAGCGCCTAGAGCATTCTACTGGACAGGCCAGAGTTTGACCCCCCGCGGGTCCCTTCCCAGGCAAGTCACGTCAGCTCTCTGCCTCGGACAGGTCACGTGCAGGATGGGAGGACAGCATTGCTCTCACCACAGGACGGGAAGGACTTAGGACAGTACCGACTACCAGCAAGGCTCACACTTGGCTGAGCTTCCTCTCCCTGAACCCCCTGTCCCATCCCCCAGCCAAATAGTAAGGGCAGAGCCAACTGCTGAGTGGTGTGCTGAGCTCCTGGCCAAGGGAACCCAGCGCCCAGAAGGGCAGGTGAGTGTGGACAAGGACTCAGAGTCACACGCATGCGCTGTGTGTGATGTGTGCCATGAACAGGTAAGACAACAACCTGCCTCTCGAGGATAAGGACACAGGACCCAATGGCTTCCATAGACTCTTCTAGAACCCAGAGGACAAGGGTCTTCATTTGAGATGCACTTTGCAGAATGGAGGGGGAAGCTCTCTCCATTAGCAAAAGCAAAGAGTCAGCATCACCTGCTGTCACGTACTGGGCTTCCCCTCCCCGACTTCCTCGTCTCCTCCGTCATGGACAGTGGATTCTATGTAAGGGAATAAACTGACCAGTAAGGAACGAGATAGGAGCACATGTGCAGTCAGGCTGAAAGGCTTTTCATCTAAACTGTCCGGAGAAGCATAGCAGGAATTTGAAGCTTTGATTCATTTTTTAATCTGCTGTCAGATTAGATATTCTGGGTCTCAGCACCTTCATAAACCCTTCATTTTTTTTTTTTTTTTTTCGGATTTCTATTTTGGGCTCAAATGCTATGTCAGAGGACAGCAGGTAAGATTTATACACAGGCCTGCCCTTGACCTCCTCGAGGGAGAGAACACATCTGAGATGGGGAGGCTTGGAAGAACTCCATCCTGCCCCCACTCCTGCCCCTGCAGACCAGCCTCCTTAGAAATGCCCAGGCTGTATAGACAGCTCCAAGTCGATGGTGTTTCCATACAAGGAGTGGCTCGGACCAAGGGGACTTTCCCTTCGTAGTTAGGGAAGTTAAAGAGAGGCTTTAGCTCTCTGAGATCAGTTTGCTCACCTGTAAAATGGGACAAGTATCCTTATTCCGGGGGCATTGTGTTGATTAAATGAGATAAGATGTGTCAAGGCACACTACAGGGGTTAGAGGATATATAATTCCAGGTTGCTACTCTGATCCCTCTTGGCTTTTAAAAAAAAGCTACTGTTGGGACGCCTGGGTGGCTCAGTCGGTTAAGCATCTGCCTTCGGCTCAGGTTATGGGGATCGAGTCCCACATCAGGCTCCTTGCTTAGCGGGAAGCCTATTTCTCTCTCTGCCTGCTGCTCCCCCTGCTTATGCTTAATCGTTCTCTTGGACAAATAAATAAAATCTTAATTTTAAAAAAAGCTACCGTCAACCCGTCTGACATATCCATATGAAGAATGGGTAATCAGTTACGACACATCCACGGGATAGCTCGCACAGCCCCTGAGAGGATATCTTTGGGGTTATAATGGAAGTGTGGGCACGATCAGCATGGACCTATAGACCGAAAAGAAGCGAGCAGGCTAACCTATGTGCGCAGGCTTGTAAATACATAAACACATACCATTCTCGCAAAGAAAGAGCTCAAGAAAGGACTGTTTTATCAGTTATGACCTCTGGGGGAGGACTGATTTTTTTGTGTGTTTGCTGGGCTTTTCTGAACTTGCCAAATCTTCTGTAATAAACGTGACTTATTTTCCTAATTAGGAAAAAAATCTGCAGTGCATTTTTATGGATGACAAGGGTTCTTTTGTAATTTTTTTTTTTCGGTCGTTTTCACGTAGCAACGTGGAAGGGGAAGGGAGGGACTGTTTCACAGATTTGCAAAAGATCCAAGGAAAAAAGGCTGTAACTCTGACATAACCAGCAGTAACACCTGGCACTCGGAGAGCGGACCACGTGCCCGGAGGAGTCCCAAGGGCTTCGTTTTGAGAGTAACCCATGCTGCGAGGCTGGTCCTCATCTCGTGCTCATCTCACAGAGAAGGAAACGAAATTTCAGAGAAGTGAGGCAACTCTCCCCAGGGATGAGCATGCCCTGAGAGGCAGACAAAGGCTAAACTGGAGGACCCCACCCCAGCCCAGCAGCTTGATACCAGGGGGGCAACCTAGGTCCTTCTTCCTCTTGAGAGTTGGAACCCACACACCCCAAGTCACACCGTCCCCCCTCAGAACCTCCTTCAGTGATGCCAGTGTTCTCTCCTGTGCTGCCCAATATGGCCGCCACCAGCCTCACGTGCTGGTGACCACTGGACACTGGCCAGTCCAACTGAAGAAATGAATTTTGATTCCTAATTAGCGACATGGGGCCGGTGGCTACCAGAATGGACGGTAGCAGCTCTGGTCTGCTCTGGTCTGTGTGGGAGACCCAGAGGTGTCCCGGCTCCAGGTGAGGAATTCCCATTTGTGACAGGGAAGACCTCCACAAAAACCTAGCCAGACCCTCATGTCTCCTCCCCACCTGGATGCCCAGGTGGTCCAGCCTTCCCAAGAGCTCCTCCTCATTTCCAAGATGGAGGAAAGGCAGAAATGACTTCAGTGACTCTGGTGAGCATCTGCCAGGCACCTTGGCGCTCGGCACAGGCGATCACACAGCATCTTGGCACCTCCTTTATGGGGAGGAAGGTGGTTATGCCCATTTCACAGATAGGAACACTGAGGCTTCAGGAGGTGAAAGGGTTTGTTCAAGGTCACAGTACAAGGTGGCGCAGGACTGGGGTGTGAACTCAAGTCTGAATGATTTTACCTCACCACGTGGGCCCCCCTCAGCTGAGACTTTGATCCTCCCAACCTGTATCCCAAACACATCTCAAAAGCTCTTCCTTCCCTCAGGGGTACAGGAGGCCTGGAAGAAGTGACTGGCTGTCCCCCCAGGTACTCACGTAGATGAGTCCTGAGAAGTATCTCTCCCTCAAGTTGTGGAGCACAGAAGCTTCGTTGAGGCATGTCAGCTCTGCCATGTCCTCCACTTTGGAGAATTTGGGTGGGTTCATCTTCTGGATGTCATCTTTGCCAACCGTGACCTTCTTGCCATTCTCCACCAGCTCGACAATCACCTCATCCCCTTTCTCCTCCTTGATGCTGGCTGCCTCAAACCCTTGCTTCTCTGAAGGGACCCAAACCAGCTTCTTGGCAGCCCAGTCAGCCTGGGCCACTGGGCTATTGACGAAGTTTTTGTCCACAAAGAGGAACTTCTCATCATCACTGAGCTGGCCTTTTTGTGCCATGGTGCCTGGTTGGTCCCCTGTGGAAAAAAGGGACAGCATCAGAATCTGGCAAAAATGAGCCCTAGAGACAGACGAATCCCTCTCCTCCCATGTCTAGGAATGCAGTCTGCAGGAACATTCCACAAAGAATGAAGATGTTCCCGGGGCGCCTGGGTGGCTCAGTGGGTTAAAGCCTCTGCCTTCGGCTCAGGTCATGATCCCAGGGTCCTGGGATCGAGCCCCGCATCAGGCTCTCTGCTCAACAGGGAGCCTGCTTCCCTTCCTCTCTCTGCCTGCCTCTCTGCCTACCTGTGATCTCTGTCTGTCAAATAAATAAATAAAATCTTAAAAAAAAAAAAAAAAGAATGTAAACCATATTATAGGGAACATCTTCAAAGTCAAAGAATGGAAACAACACCAAGCCCCTCAGAAAAGGATCTGCATCGTGGCCTATTGTCCACCATCATGGCGCCCAAGATGCAAACCATGGTATTTTCATACAACAAAATGCTATCCAGGGGTTATGAGGCAAGAATAAGATCTACATGCTTTGACACGGAAGGTGTCCATGTTTCATTGTTTACTGTAAAATAAAAGAGGAGCGTTCTTCAAATAGTTATACGTAGAGTTCTCATGTTCCAACAATTCCACACGGAGGCGCAAACTCAAGAGAAATGAAACTACACGTCGCCACAAAAACTTGTAGCGAATGTTCACAGAACCGTTTCTCACGATGGCTAAAATGCGCAAGTGACCAAAGCGTCCATGAACAGATAGAATGAACACATAAAATGGGGTCTAGCCATGCCGTGGAATATTATTCAACCCGGAAAAGGAACAGAGAACTGATACATGCTACAACGCGGATTAATCTCGATAAAATTGTGCCAGGTGAAAGAATCCAGTCACAAAGGCCACATGCTTTAGGATCCCGTCTCCCTAAAATGTCCAGAAGAGGCAGATCCATAGATACTCAAGTAGATTAGTGATTGCCAGGGGCTGAGGAGTGACAGCTGAGAAAGTATAGGGCTTCTTTTTGGGGGTGATGGAAATTTCTAGAATTTACTGTAGCTGTGACTATACAGCTTTGTGAATATGTGAGAAAGCACTGAACTGTACGATTTAAAGCAGTGAATTTTACAGCATGTGACTTATAACTCAATAGACCTTTTAAAAAAAAATAGGAGAATGTAAACGGTAGGTGTAATAACCCATTTTTATTTTAAAATGTTTAAAATAATTTAGACTTTTAAATATAGGTTTTATTTTTATTTTATTATGTATATGTATTTATTTTATTATCATATATTTATTTATAGATATTTCTAAATATTTAAAATAAAGTATTTAGGAAAAAAGGCAAAAAATTAGAGAAATACCCACTTGTGAATATACTTAAGAGAGGTTTTTGTTTTGTTTTGTTTTGTTTTGGAGAGAGCAGAGCAGGGGCAGACGGTGTAGACAGGGAGAGGATTCCAAATGGACTCTCTGCTGAGCACAGAGCCTGACACAAAGCTTGATCTCATGACCCTGAGATCATGACCTCAGCAGAAACTAAGAGTTGGATGCTTAACTGAATGAGCCACCCAGATGCCCCTAGTGATTTTTATTATCTACCGTTTTCCCCCCAATTTTTTTATTGCAGTAAAATGTATGTAACATAAAATTTGCTATCAACCATTTTTAAGTATATAGTTCAGTGGCATTAGGTACATTCATATGTCATGCAACTGTCACCATCATCCAACTTGAGAAGTTTTAGGTCCTACAGAACTGACATTTAGCCCCCATTAACTCCCCACTCCCCTTCCACCAAACCCTGGCACCCACCGTCTACGTTCTCTCTCTATGAACCTGGCTACTTTAAGTAGCCAGACAAGTGACATCATGCTGTATTTGTCTTTTTGTGACTAGCTTGTTCAGTTAGCACCGTGTCCTCAAGATTCACCCATGCTGTCCATTGTATCAGACTCTCCTTCCTCTTCAAGGCTGAGTAATATTCCATTATATGTATATGCCACATCTCCATGCTTATCCCTTCATTTGTTGATAGACACCTGAGTTGTATCTGTGTTTTAGCTATTGTGAGTAATGCTACTATGAACAGGGATAGACTTTCAATGATCTATTTGTATATTTGTAGTTTTATAATTTTTGTTAAATTTATGATTATTAATTAGATTAATTTAATTAAATTTTTTTTTCACAAAGACCTTGAAGTAGCCAACACACATGAGAAAGATGCACAGCCTCACTAGCAAATGAGTTAAAGCAATGAGATGTGGATTTTCCCCAATGAGCTTAGCTGAGATGAAAACCATTGGTTGTATCCAGTGTTGTCAAAAGTTGTATGGGGTCGGTCTCTGCACGTCACCCTTACAGAAGGAAAACCTTAAAAATCTATGCAAATTACTTTTTTTTTTTTTTTAGGATTTATTTGAAAGAGAGAGAGAGTGAGCACAAATAGGGGGAGGGGCAGAGGGAGAGGGAGAAGGGGCTCCCCACTGAGCCGGGAGGCTGATGCAGGGCTTAATCCCAGGACC
Source organism: Enhydra lutris kenyoni (assembly GCF_002288905.1). NCBI lineage: Eukaryota > Metazoa > Chordata > Mammalia > Carnivora > Mustelidae > Enhydra > Enhydra lutris. The sequence goes on along the minus strand of NW_019154129.1, from coordinate 3,311,548 downwards.
CCGAGATCATGACCTGAGCGAGAGTCAGATGCTTCACTGACTGAGCCACCCAGGCACCCCCTGCAATTGCATTTCTAGGAATTTAGCCCAAGGGAATAGACAAGGTCTCACAGATGTGCCACAATGTGGGGGGCACTGTTGTGTGGAACAGTAAACCTGCCATCCATCTCAAGGGTCTTCAGTGATGCCTTAACTGGGACATCCATCCATTAGAATGGGGTAATTCCCCCCAAAAATCCACCGTGTAGACTTTCCTTTATGCCAAAATTTCTCCCTTTCAACCTACTTACATGCCATAAAATTCTCTCGTTTGTAAATGTTCATTTCAGCTACTTATAGCAAATTTACCAAGCTGTGCATCTATCGCTACAATAAAATTTGGAATGTTCCCATCACTCCCAAAAGGGTTCCCTTATGCTGGTCTGCCCTCATTCCAAGCCCAATCCCTGCACCCACTCATCTACTCTGTCTCTACAGGCTCCCCTTTTCTAGACGTTTCATATGAATAGAATCATACCGTAGGTGACTGTGGCTCACGCGAAGATACTTATAACTTAGAAATACATCATAATTATGTATAAATAGAATACTCAGGGGAAAAAAATGAACAAATCTCAAAAGCATTATGCTACATCAAAGAAGCCAGACTAAAAAGACTCCATTGGTTCACTGATACATAAGTCTAAAAAAGGCAAAACCATCATGACAGAAAGCAGATCAGTAGTGAGCTGCTGGGAGTAGCCCGGGCAACTAACCACTGAGAGGCACAAGGAGACTTCAGGGGGATGAAGCGTTCTATATTCTGATTATGGTGGTTACACGACTGTACACATTTGTCAGAACTGGGTTATACACTTAAAAGCCAGTGAATTAAAAAAAAAAAAAAATCAGTGAGCTTTACTGTATGTAGAATATATCTCAATAAAGTGGATGAGAGGGCGCCTGGGTGGCTCAGTGGGTTAAGCCGCTGCCTTCGGCTCAGGTCATGATCTCAGGGTCCTGGGATCGAGTCCCGCATCGGGCTCTCTGCTCGGCAAGAAGCCTGCTTCCTCCTCTCTCTCTCTCTCTCTCTCTCTCTGCCTGCCTCTCCGTCTACTTGTGATCTCTCTCTGTCAAATAAATAAATAAAATCTTAAAAAAAAAAAAAATAAAGTGGATGAGAATATTTTAACAGCATCTTTCCTGTAATTTTATGTGTATGAATAGACATTTTTAAAGGTCTAGAACACTGGGACACCTGGCTGGCTCAGTCAGGGGAGCATGTGACCTCTTGACCTTGGGGGTTGTGAGTTCGAGCCCCAGGCTGGGTGTAGAGAGGACTTTTTTTTTTTTTAAAGATTGTTTTTATTTGGGGCACCTGGGTGGCTCAGTGGGTTAAGCCTCTGCCTTCAGCTCAGGTCATGATCTCAGGATTCTGGGATCAAGCCCCACATCGGGCTCTCTGCTCAGCAGGGAGCCTCCTTCCCCCCTCTCTCTCTGCCTCCTGCTCCACCTACTTGTGATCTCTCTCTCTGTCGAATAAATAAATAAAATCTTAAAAAAAAAAGATTGTTTTTATTTATTTATTTGACAGAGAGAGATCACAAGTAGGCAGAGAGACAGGCAGAGAGAGAGGAGGGGAAGCAGGCT